>NW_026652276.1:201920553-202181538 GCF_009828535.3 Hylobates moloch
GGAGCTTGCAGTGAGCCAAGATTGCGCCACTGCAAGCTCCGCCTCCCGGGTTCATGCCATTCTCCTGCCTCAGCCTCTCCGAGTAGCTGGGACTACAGGCGCCCGCCACCACGCCCGGCTAATTTTTTGTATTTTTAGTAGAGACGGGGTTTCACCGTGGTCTCGATCTCCCGACCTCGTGATCCGCCCGCCTCGGCCTCCCAAAGTGCTGGGATTACAAGTGTGGGCCACCGCGCCCGGCCTTTGTTATGTACTTTAAATGTTTGCTTGATTTAGTTTTTTTAAGTAATTCTAAAATTTTAATTTTATGTAATTATGACTGTTAATTTTTTTTTTTTTATGAAGCAAGCCATGGATTATATACTTAGAAGGGCTTTCTCTTTGACTCTTCTTTCTACAAAAAATTGTCTTGTATAATATTTTCTCCTAGTTTTTATATGGTTTTGTCTAGTTCTTTGCATGCTTCAGTTTCTTCATATTTAAGACTTAGTCTATCAGCAGATTATTGTGTCTAACAGTATTAGTTGCCAATCTGATTTTTAAAAATTTTAACAATTTGTTAGCTGTTCTACTATCACCCAATAAACATTTTTCAGTACAAATGATAGAAAAGCATATCCTGTATCCTGACAACAAAAGTAGATTACTTGCAAAAGAACAAAATCAGACTGAACCTAGAGTTTTCCTCTGTAACACTAAAAAACTAGAAGGTGATGGAGTATGTCTGTAGAGCTTTCAGGGAAAAATTAAGAGCCCCCCAAAACTTGATATTCAGAGAAGTTATTTCTCTGCATAGGACCATGTAAATATATTTTCACTCATGCAGAGAATCAGAACATATGCCATCTAGTTAATCCTGTCTGAAAAATTATTCAATCCACTGAGAACTTCAGTGAACTCAAGGATTAGCAAGTTATGCCCTAAAGTGCTGGTGATGAAGAGCAAAAGAAAAATGAGAAAGGACATAAAATAGATAAGTTTAGAAGTTTCAAGGAAGTGGACTATTAATTGCAAAAATATAAATGACCTAATGCGACCCAAGAAGTAAAAACTTTCAGTAAGTAATCAAGAAAGAAACTTAAAATTTTTATAATAAGAACTACCCAGAAAGATGACTCCTTCGTCCAGGTGATTTATATAGCAAGTTCTTCCAGACTTCTGAAGGGCAGATAATTCCTGTGCATTTCTTCCCATCCTTGCCCCACCCCGCCCAAAAGAGTATTTCAGGAAAAAACTATTATACCTTGAGTCTCAATGTAATTGTATATTCAGTGTATTTCCCTTATTTTCCAGCAATATCATAAACAGTTAATTGGGATCTGGGTGTTTGTTACATAGTCATAATAAAGACGTTTAATTTTTTTTAACTAGGTATCTTATGGTGAGATGGTGGGATGTGATAACCAAGATGTAAGTATTACATTTTTCTATTTAGGAATGAAAAAAATCACAGGTTGTTACTACTTGAATATTTGTCTTATTTGCTGTATGGCTTGGTCTAAGAAAACAGGTTTACAGGTATATTAGTTATGTTATGCTAATGCTAGAATATTCCTCTTCAAAATAGGGTACTGTCCCTTAATGTGTTCCCTATTTTAATTTTTAAAGCTAATTTTATGATTTTATGTGCAGATTGTCTCAGAAGTGTTATGTTGTATGAAAATTATAAATACCCTCCTTTCCCTTTGCTAAAAAATACTGTTTACTAGAATCCAGTTCATTTATCACATTGAAGAAATGGAATTTTAAAACAATTCATTCTTTCGGGCTGCATCATGCTAAAGTGAAGGGTGGGATAATTGAGCATCTAATGTGAGATTATCTTCCTCTCATGAGTATAATATTTTTTCCTGTACTCTGCAGATGTTAGCTGATAAGAGCCACCTCTTATCTAAAAAATAAAGGAAATGTTAAAGGAAGGAATTCTTGGTTTTTAGGAGACTTAATTTTAGTTAGAGATATGTTTTTTATTCAATACTGAGAATATTGTTGTCTAGTAATTTTGACTCCCTCCTTATTTAGTAGTGACAGGATCCTAAGATTAACAAGAGTTTTAAATTTGTAAAACAATCTGAAGATTGAGGGAGTTGGCTAGGTGCATTAAAATGTGTACTTTTCCTAGACCTGATAAGGTCACAGCAACATGCTCACGTAGATGGGGACAGACCCTCCTTCTGTTTCCCTATCTAGAATACCTTGTAGGCTGTTTGTGGTTATTGCAAAAACAATATTGCCCAACCATTTCAAGAACATCACTGTAAACTCTTCTGGGGCAGTTAGTGAAAATGATGAATGAGATTTCTGTGAGTACCAGCATCATGCTTCTCTGATTCTTCTTATTCCCAGTTGTGCTCTTCTGAGTGCTAAGACTTTCCATGAAAGAGTTTTCTGCTTAATATGTTTCAAAGAGGAATACTTTTTCTCTGCATTTCTAGGAATAGAAACACCCAGGTAGGAAATCCAGGGCATAAGACATAAATTAATGTCTTTAATTACAATCAGCTTATTCTACTTTATGTGACAGCAAATAAGGCTTACTATTAAATAGAATCTTAAGATATATTTACCTTCTACGTAGAAGACTCATCTCACTTCTTTTTGCCCTTGAAAGTTGAAAATTAGTGAATTTTCATTCATTCATTAGGATGATGGGACTAGATTACCTGGACCTCAGGATTCTTGAAGATGCATAATTTTTCTGTGCCTTCATTTCCTCATTCCTGAAGCTTATTGTTTAGTCTAAATGATGTCTAAATAATCTAGATCTAAAAATGCTGATGTCACACATCTAATTATTGTTAAATGGATTATTCAGTCTCCTGAGCATATTTTAATATACTCTCTTGTCTTCAGAAGTACTGAAAACTTGTTTTTTGCAATTTTGCTTTCTAGTGCCCTATAGAATGGTTCCATTATGGCTGCGTTGGATTGACAGAGGCACCAAAAGGCAAATGGTACTGTCCACAGTGCACTGCTGCAATGAAGAGAAGAGGCAGCAGACACAAATAAAGGTGGTTTTGTTTGAGGAAGAAATAAACTTCAGCTGAAGATTTTATATAGGACTTTAAAAAGAGGAGAAGAGAAAGAAGAAACAATGCATTTCCAGGCAACCACTTAAAGGATTTACATAGACAATCCTATAAGATCTTGAACTTGAATTTTATGGGTTGTATTTTAATAATGTAAGTAAATTATTTATGCACTCCTGGTGTGCTATGAATATTATTCCAGTTAGCCTTGGATTATTTCAGTGGCCAACATATGCAGACATTTGTACTCCTCAACCATTTTCTCAAAGTAATGGGCATTCTATGATTTAGACTTCAAGGAATTCCAATGATGAAGATTTTAAGGAAAGTATTTTATATTCAACAGGTATATTCTGCTGCATGTACTGTACTCCAGAGCTGTTATGTAACACTGTATATAAATGGTTGCAAAAAAAAAAAAAAAAGTCAGTGCTTCTAAAAAGAATTTAAGATAATGGTTTTTAAAATGCCTTTATAATAAGCTTTGTTTCTTTGTGAAACTAATTCAGCAGGCTGAAGGAAATGGTTCATGTGATAAAGTGGGCTGGTATCCTCTAGAGTACCTGGGTACATAAACAGAAACTCCTGTAGGTAAAAAGTAATTTGTGCCATTAGTCTTTCTATGTTTCTGCATCCAGATAGAGTGCAGTTCATGAGGGAGGGGGCGGGGGACTGAAGGGGAAAGGGCGTTAAAGTGATACATTTTTATACCAAATGTGTTTATTTTTTTGTGCAAGTAATCCTTAAAATTGCAATTGTTATTAGGTGTTAAAATAAAGTTTTTAAAAAATTACTTGTATTTATACTTTACATACTTAATAATGAAAATTTCTGAATTCCAATTAACTTTCAACTTTCATAATCTAAAAAGAATCAGAGGCCCAGGACACAGAATACTGTGTAATCTGTGATGTCTTTAATAATGTTTAGTGTTTGTGATATAAGAATACAGGAAAGACATTTTTAATGTAAATTTGAAATGCCCCTGTATTTTTTTTAAAACATCTTCTGGCTTTTCTTTCAGTCTAAATGACATGAAAGACTTGTAAGTGCAACAGTTAAAACGAAAATAATGGTTATGGGTGTTTTGACTGGAGGCAATGTAGCTATATAGAGTAAAGAGATCCCCCTGGTCAGGAGCTTCAAATTCAACTATTTTCGATTCTACCACTTACTGATATGACAGTTAGTTCAAATTTTGTATCGCTCTGGGCCTTATTACACCAGGGTGATGCTGACTACAGAATAGGTCTTATTCTATAGGTGCTATTTAAATTATAAATTTGCATAGTGGAGGTTTTATTTAAAGTATAATATCGAGTCTGGTCAATAGAAAAATCCTTAACTTTTAAGATACTTATTATGTGTCTTTTATATTGAAGCTTACTGGGTCCATCAGATTTCTGCTTTAATTAAACCACTTATGAGCTTCTTAGAACTTATTCAGATAACAGTGTAAAATCTACGCAGTGGTACCCAAAGGGTGTGAGGTAGATAGGTGATTTCAAGGGTCTCTTCCACCTTTGAGATCCCATGATTCTGAGCTGCTACAGTCTGATTATACAACTCTGCCAGCCCCCTAAACAAGTTAGGTTCATTTGTGGGTACTCATGATTTCATAATATCATGATTATCACGATTTCATGAAACTCACTATTTTGAGATTTTATAACCCTTTAAGAAGTGATAAATAATCTAGTATTCAATTCGTTTATTAAAGTATATTACCTGGAAATGCTCACATGTACCATTGACATCCTCTATATATTATGACTATTCCAAACTCATCATTATATAGAATTGATCAAAGGAAAAAGCCTTATGTACAGCCTTATTTGAAGAGAAAGTTCTTTGAGTCAGGAACATCCTGTTTACCAGCTGCTACATCCCCTTTCAGTGTGTGAATTCCACTCCTTACCAAATCACTTAGAAAACACTTTGACAAGTTTTAAACTCAAACACTGAATATTTTATGAAGCATGTGTAAAGAAATAACCCAAAATTTGGTGCAGGTATTTAGTAATGGGTAGAACCTGTTAATATCTGAGTCATATATAATGGGCCCAAACATGGAACTACCTCATTGCCCCCCCCAAAAATGTGGCCAACTATTAATATTCTTTGTGACATTTACACCAAGGGGCATAGTAAGTATTTTTGGTATTATAAAATACACATTCAAAATCTCTGTTATACAAAACTCATGTAACAGTTGGTGGGACAAAATATCCAAATGTGGGTTCACAGTTCATAGGTGGTGAAAATTGAGGCCTTACTGCTATGGAGTGTATATCAAAATGTTCATGGTGACACATTTGAAGCAATAAATGGCTTAATTAAATGCCAAAATGAGGCTGAGTGTTTGATAAGCATACAATCATTCTTTTCAAGGGCAGTTTATATTTTTTTGCTCTCTTCTCTTTTAAAGCAAATTCCACATTTTAGGTTTTTAACCATCTTAGGTTTATGCAATGTTAGTGCCCTTTGTCCTTAGACTTTAGAAATGGTCTTATTGACCTAATTAATCATTTTAATCTTATGCAAATAAATATCTAACAAACTTGGGTTATAAAGGGGTGATACTTTTTAATGCGTAGACATTGCAATGGTTTCCCTTCAGCTCTCACAGATAAAAATACATGTATTTTTTAGCAGATGGGTTTTAAGAGAAAAAAAGACCGACCCTCAAAAATATTCTTTAACTTTACAAATATTAAGCACCTAGATGCTGAGAATATACAGACGAAGGTATTATATGTGTGTATGTGGGGAGTTGGTAGGGGCAGACATGTTAAATGTGTTATCTTGATAAATGCTATAATGGATATACAAAGCACTGGGAGAACACTGGGAGGCAGGGAAATTGATTACTGAAATAGTCAAGAAGACTTAACAAAGGAGCTGTCATTTGAACTGAGTCCTAAAGACGGATGTAGTAGAGACGGCTTTCAAGGCAGAAGAGACTCTTCAAGGCCACATGCATTCTGGAACTTAAGGCAGTCTGGAAAGAGTGGCCATGAGGCAGGTAAACAGTGTCAGGGAAAGAAACCAAAAGACAGCAAGAGTCTATTCATGAAGAGCAGGAATTGTTTGTTATAGGAGTCAAGGGTAACATTTACATATTGTTGGTTAACTGTAGTTATGATTATTTTAACAGTTCAATGAAATTGAGAGGTGACAGCGTGCTGGCAGTCCTCACAGCCCTACTCGCTCTCGGCGTCTCTGCCTGGGCTCCCACTTTGGCAGCACTTGAGGAGCCCTTCAGTCCACCGCTGCACTGTGGGAACCCCTTTCTGGGCCGGCCAAGGCGGGAGCCGGCTCCCTCAGCTTGCAGGGAGGTGTGGAGGGAGAAGCGCGAGCGGGAACCGGGGCTGCGCGCGGCGCTTGCAGGCCAGCTGGAGTTCCGGGTGGGCGTGGGCTTGGCGGGCCCGCACTCGGAGCAGCCGGCCGGCCCCGGGCAATGAAGGGCTTAGCACCTGGGCCAGCGGCTGTGGAGGGTGTACTGGCTCCCCCAGCAGTGCCAGCCCACTGGCGCTGCGCTCGATTTCTCGCCGGGCCTTAGCTGCCTTCCCACGGGGCAGGGCTCGGGACCTGCAGCCCGCCATGCCTGAGCCTCCCACCCTCTCCGTGGGCTCCTGTGCGGCCCGAGCCTCCCTGATGAGCACCACCCCCTGCTCCACGGTGCCTAGTCCCATCGACCACCCAAGGGCTGAGGAGTGTGGGTGCACGGCACAGGACTGGCAGGCAGCTCCACCTGCAGCCCCGGTGCGGGATCCTCTGGGTGAAACCAGCTGGGCTCCTGAGTCTGGTGGGGATGTGGAGAATCTTCATGTCTAGCTCAGGGATTGTAAATACACCAATCGGCATTCTGTATGTAGCTCAAGGTTTGTAAACACACCAGTCAGCACCCTGTGTCTAGCTCAGGGTTTGTGAATGCACTAATGGCCACTCTGTATCTAGCTGCTCTGATGGGGCCTTGGAGAACCTTTGTGTGGATACTCTATCTAACTGATCTGATGCGGATTTGGAGAACCTTTATGTCTAGCTCAGGGATTGTAAATGCACCAATCAGTGCCCTGTCAAAACAGACCACTCGGCTCTACCAATCAGCAGGACATGGGCGGGGCCAGATAAGAGAATAAAAGCAGGCTGCTGGAGCCAGCAGTGGCAACCAGCTCGAGTCCCCTTCCACCGTGTGGAAGCTTTGTTCTTTCTCTCTTTGCAATAAATCTTGCTACTGCTCACTCTTTGGGTCCATACTGCTTTTATGAGCTGTAACACTCACCGCGAAGGTCTGCAGCTTCACTCCTGAAATCAGCGAGACCATGAGCCCACCGAGAGGAACGAACAACTCCAGACGCACCGCCTTAAGAGCCGTAACACTCACCGCGAAGGTCTGCAGCTTCACTCCTGAGCCAGCGAGACCACGAACCCACCAGAAGGAAGAAACTCCGAACACATCCGAACATCAGAAGGAACGAACAACTCCAGACGCGCCACCTTAAGAGCTGTAACACTCACTCACCGCAAGGGTCGGCGGCTTCATTCTTGAAATCGGTGAGACCAAGAACCCACCAATTCCAGACACAAAATCACTGATTTAAGTATGTTCCCTTATTAAGATTATAAAGTAGGGGTGACTTAAAATTAATCTGTAACTTGGAAAATGCTAAATTTAGGTGGATCCTTCCCTTGATTTTTGAAAGACAAAATTGCTAGTCAAGATTTTTAGATTTCCTTATTTAGATAATAAAATCAAAACTGCTGAACTAGTTTATAGTTTCTGATCCAGGATCTTAATATTCGTGATCTGATTATGCTACAGAGAAATAAAGTTTAAAGTGATTTAAAGATGAACTAACTTCAGATTTCTGGGTTTTTCTTTTGAATGAGGGTCTCACTCTGTCACCAAGGTTGGAGTACAGTGGCACAATTACAGCTCACTGCTGCCTCTACCTCCTGGTGACAGCCTTCCGAGTAGCTGTGACAACAGGCATGGACCACCAATGCCTGGCTAATTTTTATATTTTTTGTAGAGATGGGCTCTCACTTAGTTGCCCAGCCTAGTCTTGAACTCCTGGCCTTAAGTGTGTGCGTCCAGGCTAGTCTTGAACTCCAGGCTTAACTGGCTATTTTTTTTTTTTTTAATTGCTTTTGTTTGTTGGTTGCTTTTTGAGATGGAGTCTTGCTCTGTTCCCCAGGCTAGAGTGCAGTGGCATGATCCTGGCTCACTGCAACCTCCGTCTCCCAGGGTCAAGTGATTCTCCTGCCTCAGCCTCCCGAGTAGCTGGGATTATAGGCACGCGCCACCATGCCCAGCTAATTTTTGTATTTTTAGTAGAGACAAGGTTTCACCGTGCTATCCAGGCTGGTCTTCAACTCCTGACCTTGTGATCTGCCTGCCTCAGCCTCCCAAAGTGCTGGGATTACAGGCATGAGCCACTGTGCCAAGCCGGCTGTTTATGTTTTAAGCAGTTAAGTCACATACACCTTCTAAGTCTGTGTTTTAACTAATAGATTGTTAGATGCCACCGGGCACGGTGGCTCACGCTTGTAATCCCAGCACTTTGGGAGGCCGAGGCGGGCGGATCATGAGGTCAGGAGATCAAGACCACGGTGAAACCCCGTCTCTACTAAAAATACAAAAAATTAGCCGGGCGTGGTGGCGGGCGCCTGTAGTCCAAGCTACTCGGAGAGGCTGAGGCAGGAGAATGGCGTGAACCCGGGAGGTGGAGCTTGCAGTGAGCCGAGATCGCGCCACTGCACTCCAGCCTGGGTGACAGAGCGAGACTCCGTCTCAAAAAAAAAAAAAAAGGATTGTTAGATGCCTACACATTATTAAAATAGTTATTTGAAAGCAATTTAATAATTTCTTAATAAATTATCCAGAGCTATATAATTCAGTTTTTAGTTAATCAGGTACCACTTTTTTCTTCACTGTTAAAGGAAATTACAGAAGAGAACATTATAATCATTCATCTTTCTGCTGCTTATTAAAAGTTGAAGATTTGATGGAACTTATTGCCAGTGTGGGACGTGAGAGTGTGGCTGCGTGTGTCTGTTGATACGTTGTTTATTCACTTTCTCCACTCTACCTGCCTACGTTAATTAATACGAATAGCTCTACTTAGGAAGGTGTATACTAGTATGCTGCTAGTCTTTGAGGATGGACTAATTTAAAACATTTACAGGTTTAATATCAGTTGTAGGAAAAGTTAGTGTTCATATGTTAATTATTTTTTGCGTTGTTAAATCTGCTCCCATACAGGAACCCTCCATACTGATACGCTAAAATAAGAACAATTGTAACAGGTATCAAGTTATTTTAAAAAGCTGTATAAGTCAAATGTAATACCCCATACATTTGAGTTGAGCATAAATATGAGGCAATCCATTGGAATGATTTAACTAATATTATAACTAGTTTTAATGTTTAAACTATTTGATTTTAATAAAACTAGTTATAATGTTAGTAAAATCATTCTAATCGATTGCCTCATATTTGTGATCAGGTAAATATGAAGTATTAGTAGAATCTAATTCTAATGGGATATGACCTCCCTGATATATATCCCATTAGAGTTTATCAAAGTTTATGATTATATCCTTGAAGTATTTGTGTATTTATCTTAATATGGTCATTCATTTTTTTGAATACCTTGAGGAACTGGTTGTAAAGATAATTTTTGTGGGTTTCCCAAATGTGCCAAAACACATTTTCACTTTACCAGTGGTCACCATGCATAAACGTTTTTAAAAGAGTGATCTGTTGAAAAAAGGAAAACAAAAAGCTTATATATTGTTAGAGATCATATGGTTTAGATTAGATATAGAAGTAACCTTTTGACTTTATGTGGTGGAATGTGACTAAAGGGCTATACTCAGTCAAAGAATGTTTCCTTCTTACCCAGCCAGATTAGCTATGTGAATGCCAGCATTCACTGAAGTGATGAGACAAAACCTTCCTCCCTCCCATCCACATCACACACATCAATTTTCAGATAGTAAAATGACACTTATATGAAAGTTTTAAAATACCTTTTATTTTCTGAAAATGGACATGACTGTTTGAATTGTGAATACATTAAAAAAAGAAAGCAAGAAAAGAGGAAAAGAAAACAAGAAAAGAAAGCAAGCTAAATTATGTGGCTATCTTGAGACATTTAAAAAAATGTATACAGTTTCCAAAGAATCTTGTTTTGCAGGTTTACAGAGAGGACACATGAGATTCTTCACGGAGAACATTGTTTGATCTGTCATACAACAAATGAAAGTTAAATATTTTCATGTTTTATATATCATTGAATTGATTAAAGCAGAAATTCTGGCTCCATACCAAGGTATAAAATTATGTCCTGAAGAATGTAATGAAAAAAATAGTATAATTCATTGGGTTAAATATTTACCCAATGAAATGTTTACCTCATCCCTCCCACCCGCCCCGATTTTACATGTGTGCCCGCTAATTGAAGTGATTCTAACTGTCTGTCTTTTAGAATGTGTGTATACATATATACAGATGTATCTCTATATCTGTATATATAATCTTTTAGAGGATGCAAATTTGAAAGACAAATTTGAGAGGCTTAAAGGAAATTATATGCCCAAAGTTGCATTTGTTTGGGAGAGCAGTATAATTACACATTCGGGAAATGGCTAAAATTCTAAGGAAGTTAATCATGTCATTGCCATAAGCTGCTGAGGCACTCACTATTGTAACTTAAGTAACAGACAAATTTCAGGCAGCTGTATGTAAAAAAAATGTGCAACAACTATTTGTTCAGTTAATTTTGAGTTTCTTTACCTTAGCACTTTAAATAAATGCTTATTTTTATAGGTTTTGAGGGTACGCCTGCAGTTTTGTTACATGGCTCTATTGCATAGTGGTGAAGTCTGGGCTTTTAGTGTATCTGTTGCACAAATAGTGAACGTTGTACCCAATAGGTAATTTTTCAACCCTCGGTCCTCCTCCACCCCACCACCCTCCTTTTGGGCTCTCTAATATCTGTTATTCCACTCTGTCTGTCCATGGTGTAGCCATCGTTTAGCTCCCACTTATAAGTGAGAACATGTGGTATTTGATGTCTTAAGTTATTTCACTTAGAAAAATGCCCTCCAGTTCCATTCACGTTGGTGCAAAAGACATTATTTCATTCTTTTTTTATGGCTGAATAGTACTCCTATGGTGTGTGTGTGTGTGTGTTGTGTGTGTGTATATTACATTTTTTAAATCCAATCCACTGTTGATGGACATTTAGATTGATTCCATATCTTTGCTATTGTGACTAGTGCTGCAATAAACATAGGAGTACAGGCATCTTTTTGACTAATTGTGTCTCCTGTCCAAGGAATAATCAGGCCTGATAGCCTGACCCTGCTTAATTTCTGAGATCAGATGAGATCAGGTGTATTTAGTGTGGTATCACTGTAGACTGATATAATGATGCCTATTCCTTTGGGAAGATACCCTGTATGGGATTGCTGGATCCAATGGTAGTTCTGTTTTTAGTTCTTTAAGAAATATCCATAGGGTTTTTCATAGAGGTTGTATTAATTTACTTTCCCACCAACAGTGTATAGGGTTCCCTGTTCTCTCTGCATCTTCACCAACATCTTTTGTTTTTCTGTTTTTTGTTTTGTTGTTTTGTTTTAGACAGAGTCTCCCTCTGATGCTCAGGCTGTAGTGCATCTCAGCTCACTGCAACCTTTGCCTCCTGGATTTAAGCAATTCTCGTCCCTCAGCCACCTGAGTAGCTGGTATTACAGGCATGCACCACCATTCCCAGCTACTTTCTGTATTTTTAGTAGAGATGCAGTTTCACCATGTTGGCCAGGCTGATCTCAAACTCCTGGGCTCAACTGCCTCAGCCTCCCAAAGTGCTGGGATTACAGGCATGAATCACCATGTTCGGTCATCTTTTGTTTTTTGACTTTTTGCCATTCTGACTGGTGTAAGATGGTATCTCACTGTGGTTTTAATTTGCGTTTCTCTGGTTAGTAATGTTGATTTTTTCCTATGTTTTTTGGCCACTTGTATGTCTTCTTTTGAAAAATGTTCATGCTCTTTGCCCATGTTTTGATGGGGTTGTTTTTCTGTTCTTGTTTGAGTTCCTTGTAGATTCTGGATTTTAGCTCTTTGTTGGATGCATAGTTTGCAAACATTTTCTCCCACTTCCAGGTTGTCTGTTGATTATTTCTTTTGCTGCCCAACCTCAGCACTTTCAACATTTTGTGCCAAATGATTCTTTGTTGTGGGGGCTGTCCTGTACATTGGAGGATACGTTTAGCAGCACTCCTGGCCTCTATACACTAGGAGTCAGTAGCATCTCTGCCACTGCCTTACCACCCCCTGCCAGTTGTGACAACCAAAAATATCTCTAGAATTACCAAATATCTCCTGTTTGGGGGGATAAAACTGCCTCTACTTAGTTAAATGTTACCATAATGTGAAACCTTGTGGAAAAATTCAAATAATAATGGAAAATATTTGAATTTATGATGTGTAGAATTCTATAAATATAAATTTTTTAAACAATCACTTGCCAAGGGTGCTAGATGCTCCCAGGGGATGGAGGTGAGTAAAATCTTCCATCATAAGCAGTTTATATGGCAAAGGATTATAAGTACACTAGTAACTAAAATACAGCACAAATGTAATGAAAATAATTCTGGTACTTGTGCAAGCAAATTCAAAATGCCTATTAAAAAGAGTAAGTTGTGAAAAATAAAGTGACCCATTGAAAACTGTGGAAAACTGAAATGTGTATGTCCCATTTAAAACAGGCAGCACCAAGTGTTAGCATAGGGGAACTCAAGGTGATTTGTATGCTCAGAAACACAGGTCTGATGTACAATCTAAGATTAAAAGCATTTAGTTTGGAGGATTTGGTCTATCTGGACTGTTGGTTCATCTAGAAACTTACAAAGAGATTGGCAAACAAAAACTAAGAAAGGAATAGTAGCAAAATGAAGAATTTTCGCTGCGGCATTGTACTTCCACATGTAAATTGGACAAATGCTGTGCACAAGGGGAGTCCTGCACATTCTTCCTATTACCCTTTGACGCAACTCCTGGAGCTTTGCCATATCCTGCTATCACCCTTCACAGCCTAGGGTGGTTTTAGGACCACTGAAAAGGAAGAGGGAAATCTTCATTTTTAAAAAAAATGCATAGAAAGCGTCATAAAAGATTCAGGCATCTTAAATTTAAGTCCACAGTCTGTGCAAAAGTTATACTCTGTGTATACATAACTCTGTGGAATAATACATCATCAGGCGTATTTGCATATACCTTAATTGAATACAGCATTTGTTTCCTAAGGGACAGTGAGGGACTCTAAGGCAGGAATCTGACATTTTACATAGATTTTAAAATTAAATCTTACATGTATTTTGCACTAGAATAAGCAAGTGTATTTGACTCATGTTGTTCTTTCCCCACCTATAAAACCAAGAGATTTTGCTTTGTGAGTTTACAATAGAAGATAATGGTAACATAACAATATTCTCAGATAATTGGAGACAATGGTCACCCTACCCTGAAAACTACCATATCTTCATTAATAAATCTGGGAGAGAATTTTTTTGGATTCCTACTGTCTGCAGATAAAGGCTAAATAGACTGTTAAACTTGGAAGTGATAGCCCTCCTTGATCTGTACCTAAACATAACGCTCTTTTTCAGCTATATCTCGGTGATCTCTTACTAAGACATAAGACTTTTATTTTCCCTCTTGCAGGAGTTGAAATCTTTGTGACTTGTTGGGGCCCAGTTGGGAAGTGGCTTCTTTTTTCTTATCACCTCTCAAAAGATGTGAACTCCTTATTTTGATTCTCCATGGTGCTTGGAATATATCCATCTTAGTTGTGACTGGAACTGCTGTCTGTTTATCAGCCTTATTTCCTTTTCCTCCTGGGCGTGTATCTAGACCTCATTTCACAACCCCATTTCTGTTAGGTGGGTCCGTGTGAGTAGGCTCTGGACAATAGAATATGGCACAAGAGATATATGCCAATTTGAAGCTTGGCCCATAAAAGACCTCCCACAAAATTCACCATGCCCTTTCTCATCCGTTGTCTGCTAATGGGAGGCAGAGGATCCCAGTGAGTATCCAGGATTCTAGGTTATGGAAAGTCACCAGGTGGAAGGACCTTAGGTACCAAATGTCTTAGAGAAAACTGACAAACACTTAAAAATGATATGAGTGAGAAATGAGCTCTTATTGTATCAAGCCAATGAAATTTTACGGTTGTTTCAGCAGTTATCCTGCTGTGACCTATTCATCAGTGTGTTTCTTATATTTCAGTTGTTCATAGTATTTGTCATATGTCTTCTGTTTTTCCCAGCACCTAGGATGATGTTTCTGCATAGTAGAGATTCAGTGTGTCATTCAGGGTTTAAAAACCTCATCTTAAGTTCATAGCTTATGGGGCAAGTTCTAGAGTCAGCATTAGATAAGAGGTGATAGGAGCTGAGAAGAGGGCTGTCAAACTTTCTAGGGAAGAGGGACTGGAGGGTTAGAGACCAGGCATTGCTGATAAGACTTCCAGCACTTAATCCATGACGTCACTGCTAGTGACTACAGCTGGATTTTACCTTATCATAGTCAGATAATATCTTGAAAGGGAAAGGCTGTTCCCTGCAGGAAAGCAACAGAGCCCAGAATCTGAAGACAGAGAGGAAATCCATGTCAAAATGTATCCCTAAAAGCATACATTTTCATAGCCTAGGGTGACCTTTGAGGTCATCAGTTGATTCCTGAAACCCCTGTTTTATGAGAAAGATGGGACTCAGAGGGATAGAGAGAGATATTACTTTCCAAAAGTTCCTAATCCAACACTGGAATTTTATGTTAAGAATACTTTTATTCCCTTAGTTAAAAAAATTTTTTAAAAATACCTTCTTCAAACAATTATTTGAGTGCATACTTTCCTCTTACCCCTACTCCACACCAAAGACCAAATGAAATGTGTAGGAAGGAGCGTATATTTTGTGTTGGAGAGGTTTGGGGAGAAAGATGGTTCTGTTTTGTCCAAGCTCGAAATGATAGGATCCTGAAAGGCCTGTTAATCTATTGTCCCAGATTAATCTGCTTAAATACAGGCCCTTGAATACTGAAATTATTTAGTGTAAAGTGTACTTTATGAAATTATATGCACAAAAGCATTTAGTCTGAAATACTGCCAGAATCTACAGCCTCATGGTTCTAGTGAATATTTATCCTCTCACCCCATCCCTAAACTAACTTGTTCTGTCTTTATTATTCCCTGTTTGTTTGTTTGTTTTGTTTTGTTGCTTTTGAGACAGGGTCTCACTCTGTTGTCCAGGCTGGAGTGCAGTGGCACAATCATGGCTCACTGTAGCCTTGACCTCCCCAGGCTCAGGTGATCCTCCTACCTCAGCCTCTTGAGTAGCTAGGACCACAGGCACACACCAACAAGCTCCGATAATTTTTTGCAGAGATGGAGTTTCATCATGTTGCCCAGGCTGGTCTCAAACTCCTGGGCTCAAGTGATCCTCCCGCCTTGGCCTCCCAAAGTGCTGGGATTACAGGTGTGCAACATCGCAACTGGCCTCATTCACTCTTCTGATTCCTTCAGGCTCTGTCATTCCATTCGAATGTGTGTAACCTACTGCTCCGGCCTAAATACCTCTCAGGTAGAGTCTCCACATGCTGCTTTCATGCCACCCTTGCCCTTGTCCTCCCAAACCAGCATCTGCTGGTGGGTGCACTTCTATCTCAAAGAGGGAAGGGAAGAGAACTAAGAACTCATGTTTGTTTTTGGTGTTTAGATGTTCCACGGGACTCATTATTTGATAATTATCTTTTTATGTGTCTGACACCACATCTCCCATAAGCTCAGTGAGGATGGAGCACAGCCTCAGGATTCAAACCTTAACAGACATGCATTCAGCATTCATTTATCCAGCAAATACAGAATGCTTAGTTGCTTTCCATATATTATCTCATCTAGTTGTACCAACAACACTTCAAAGTAAACATTAGTATCCTTATTTCACGAATGAGGAAAGCTGAGACTTTGGTCAAACCACTTGTTTAAGAACAGCTGATAAAAGGCAGTGCCATGAATCATATCCAGATTGTGTTTACTCTAAAATCAGATGCTTGTGGATCACTTTAGTCTATTTGGTGATAATTCCTGCTATATCTCCTTTCCGCCTCTTGTTTGCACCGTCTCATGCTACCTCTTTTCTCTCTCTTGCAAATATTTCCTTACTGCCTTCTTCCACTCCCTTGGACTCAGTGGTTAAAATGGGAAACTGGGTTCTTCAATCTACTAGAATCATTTCTGGGATACTAATTTTCCACCTTCTTCCCAATTCCCGTTATTTGAAGTCTAGCTATATCATCTTAAAATTTTCAATACTGTTGTCTTTCATTTCTCCCACCTGAAAGGCAATTTTATTTTAGCATCTGATTTACTCTTTCTTCTGTACCTTGTTCTCAACAATTTAATAAAGCATAAGAATGACTCTTCAGATTCCCCAAACTCTGTTTTTCAGACTTCTTGCCTTAACAGAACTTAATAGAACTGTCTGCCTATTCCTTATCACTCAGTAACAGCATTGTCACACCCTGGATTCCAATTTAGAAATCTCATAATTCTTATTATCTCTCAAATCGCATTGCATCCACCAAAACGATATGTCCTACAACACCATTGTTCAGCCATTTTCTCTTAAAACTCTTTTGGCTTCTAAAAGTGAAGCATCACTTTATTTTTCTCTATCCCATTTGTCATAAGATTAAGGACTCTGAATCTATACATAAAATAATATTAAAGCCACTGGAGGCGATACATGCAAGGGCTTGGGATAAATCCAGCTTCCGTGTGAATATTTCTTCTGCAATATGTTAATTAATTTGTTCTATAGGATATTAAAAGTGTTTCTCACAAGCAAGGAACTCTAGATGCCCATTTCTCTGAATCTGTGATAGCTGGGCACCCCTAGGGGGCGCTCCGTCTCTCAAAATACAAGGGGCTGACAGCGGCGTGCCTCTGGGTGAGGCTCACTCTAGGGGTGTGGCCTCACGGAGAACCTCAACCCACAAGAGTTTGGCTTAGAAACAAGTTTGAAAACCTCTTCAGGTCCAGAGCCTTTAAATAATGCCTGCTATGCGCTAAGACAGCCCTGGGTATCCAGAGTTCGCAAAGCAAGGACTGATTTCTGGACTGATTTCCTCTCCCCTTGACAGCCTCAGCAAAAGTGGAAGGGGGTTTGCAGAATTGCAGTATTAGCAGCGTCCACCCGAAGGTCTGCAAGAATTAGATTGAGCTGATTCTGGACAAATCCCACTGTGTACCTTTATCTACTGGGCAAAAGTTACCCCCAACACCTGCTATAATAAACTCATTTTAGGAGCAAAATGTCAGGCCATAAAGCATCAGATCATTGAAAGACGCAACTAATTAGTCCAGGAAAGGAGTAATAAGAACATCTGTGATCTGTTCCATACTAAGGCACAGAGAGAGACTGAGTTATTCTGGTGCTTGCTGTCTGAGGTCCAGACAGTACTTGTGACCCTCTTATCCTCAGAAGAGTAACCACAATTCCCTGGAGTGAAGAATATCCCAATTCACTCATGGAGTTCACTTTAGTCTCATTCTCGACCTTTGTCCCCAATTGGCTAAGGCTATTTGTTTTTCCAATTCTATATTAGGAAAAAGAAGTTGCATAGAGGATCAGACATCAGATACGTTTCTAAATTCTGCAGCTCTGGGTAGGCAGCCTCATTTGGGGAAATGCTAGCTGCTGTTTCCAACGTGGGGAAGCCCACTGTCTCGGACCCAGAGCTGACAGCGCTGCTCCAGCAGCCCCCAGGGCCAGAGGAACCCGGCCTTAGCTCCGCCCCGCTCTGCCCGGCCCCGGGTGGCTGCAATGCCGAGGTCCTCTGCTCCTGCCGGGCGTGCAGCGGGCGCGCGCGCGTGTGTTTATGTGTGTGTGTGTGTGTGTGTGTGTGTCTCTGTGTGTGTGTGAGATGAATTGGAGTCATACGACTGGGTGTTTCCTTCCGAGTGGTTTTCATCAGCAATCCATTAGGAAATCATGGAAACTTTTTTTTCTGGCTAAAAGGATGAAAACTGAGTAAGTACATAGAACTTTGAACTTGAGACGGAATGAAACAAATTCAAGCAAAAACCCTGACAGTAACCATGTCCATTCAAATTGCGTATGCCCTTTTTATGTTAAAAGCTGTGAATACTTACAGGACAGTGGGAATTTAAAACTAAATGAAGGGAAGCATACAAAAGGCTGAAAGCAAGACTGCTTTAAAACCGGAGGAAAATTGAGGAACTGCTAAGGCAACCTGGCCTGAGTTCAGCTGTGCAACAGGCACTTTGGGTTTTAATATTTTGCGTTCTTCAATGCTGTTTTCAGACTCCAGATTTACTTTGGTATTGTTTTCTCTCTTCCTGGAAAGCTGAGGCAGAGTCGGACTCCTTTACTGTGAGTTTAAAGATGTGAAAATAAGGCATTGCTGGAAGCAACAGTTTGGCAGCCTGGGGTACACTCAGGTTATTCGTTACAACTATTATTATTTGATGTCTTTTTTTAAACTCAGGTCATCCAGTTTTGACTGTCATCCATGGAAGAGCTCTTATTAAATGCCTCAGACTTTCGGGACCTATGATTCTTTGGCACAACCCTTTGGAAAATTCTTAAGCAGGGATGAAGCAAACTTGATTGGAGTTGGGGAAAAAGAAGACAGATTAGTATTTTTCATGCTGACAAAAAATAGCTGCTATGACTTTTCCCGCAACGTGGACAGGGGCCAAGTGAAACTGAACTGGTCATGGTCTGTCGCCCAGTGTTCCCTTGTCGTCGGCGATTTTGCCCCCGACCCTTCTTGGTGGGCTTAGTGGTGGCAATCTGTCTCTTCTACCAGACTCTGACCCTCCGAGGGACGAGGAAGCTCACAGCCGCTGCCCCTGGGGCTGTCCCACACACATCCACTGAAATCCAGGCAAGCAGATGCAAGAAAGGATTCTCTCAGGACAAACAGTGCTTCCTTCTCTCTGGTAATGCCCAGGAAACCAGAAAGGTAAGACTCTCATAAGCTTAATGGAGACAGTTTCTGCAAAGACAGCAATCTGCTTCTCTGTCCTTTCTATAAAACTAAAATTAACTTCCATGAGGTCTGAAAGGGATCCAGAGTGTAAACAGCCTAGAGAGTGACCTGATGACAGGGAAACACGTTACATAAGCTTCAACTTCTTATAGTTACTTCCAGAAAGTTCTGGCCTTACTTTATCTCTTAGGATTTCACTTCATTTCAGTGGAATGAAGTAGACAGTTTGGAGGAGGCATAAGATGATGTGGATTCTTTCTAAAATATCAGGATTCTAAGAGATCTGAGGCTTTACAATTCAAAAACATAAATCAAAGATTCAAAAACTTTGATAAACCTTGAGTGTCTCTTTTCTCAAGGCAGTCAGTATGAGTACTTAGACCATTCCAGACTCAAAGATTCTCCAGAGTTTCATTTTGTAACTAGCTGGATCGATTCTTAATTGGTGACCACATTTCTAAAGCAATATATTTACTTCGAAAGCATTTAAAATAATAGGATAATAGGTTTCTTCAAAAGAATTGATGCACTGTGTTTTATTGTTTATAGGATCAGGGAAATACAGATTATTCTATATTTATACTATTCAGCAAAACTTACTAATCTTACTTGTCAAATGTTGAAAAACAAACACAAAAAGCACACAAAGTAACACAGGATTTCTATTTTAATATACCACTCTCCTCATACCTATCAGTAAAATAATGACCTGTAACATAGTCAAGTGTAAAACAGAACATGAACAAAGAAAAAAAAATCCACGCAAAAAAAAATCATGGTGGCAAAGCTACTAAATTTTATGTTACAACAAGTAGTATTGTAGCACCATAATTGAGGGCTCTGAAAGTAGCATCTTATATCTACAGTAGATTCTGTTCGATCTTATGATGCCGGTTACCGTTTGAAGTAGAATTTCTACTTGAACACCAGCTCTGTCGCTAGCATTATTACCAAAACCTCCACGATTGACCAGCACCACCTGTTTTCAAAACTCTTTTATTTATTTCCTTTCAGACTACTGCCCTGTGAGACAGGTACAGTAAACATGATTATTAGCATTTTATGAACAATGAGCCTGACACTCAGTGCCATTTAGGTAGGTCACATGGTTAGCATTATGACATGATGCATCCCCACAGCAATAGCTATCAAGCTGCGTGGTTCCTACTGCAGGGCTGATGCTCCAAATAAAAAGTAAATTCAAAGCCCTTGTAATAATTTTTGAAACCACAACTACAAGAACTTATTGAAATACAAAATAACATTAAGTTAAAACAAAGAAAATTTGAAACTTTTAAGTGACTTCATTTGTTATCCGTAATGCCAAGAAACATCTTGACCAAGAACGATCTTATGACAAAGAATAGTAGATAATATAAGTTGAAACACTTTAAAATGAAACTGCAACTGAGATTGTATATCTATTTTTAGGCACAGGAAAGTGATTGAAGAATGTGTATTTTTGTTGTTGTTGTTCATTTATACTAGCATTAACTTTTTTTCTTTTCCTGAATACATCACAGTTACAATGGATGTAAACTGTGACTGTTAAAGTCATTTCTTGTTAGTTTCCAATATTGAGAAAAGTAATTTATTCAAAAATAGTTGACATAGTCTTGCTCTTATTTAATGCCTAAAATTTTTGCTAAGAATTTTGCATGAAAAGATTTTATTAATGAACTTACAGCTTTCTTATTCCCCTTGTTCTGTGTGATTCCTGCTTTGTTTGTAATTTAGGCATATGTTAGCTGTTATTTGTGGGCTGTCATAGAAAATTTTATTTCAACTTTGAATCTCCTACTACTTATAAACCATCTGAAACTTACTGGCTGCTGGTGTAAAACATTCACTTGAGACTTTTCTTCACCAAAAATGCCAAACACATGATGAATTTGGTTTACAAATGATTCACAGTCTTAAGTATTTTAACTGTAAGCAAGATGCTAAATTTACAATTATAGTTCAGGAGCCCAGTGGATATGAAAAGTAGATTTCCAAACATTAGCCATGTCATTCCATTTTTAACCTATGCCAGCCCCTGGATTAAAGCCACTTTTTATTTGAGACAGAAAGGAAGTGAGAAAGAAAGTATCATACACATGTTAATTAAAACCAGATACAAATTAATTCTACTTATAGTATATGTTTTGAAAAAGGAGTCAAATCATACTCCAATTTAAATTATTAGATACTCTTTCAGATGGCTAAAATGAAGAGAGAAAGCTTTTGGGATCAATATATTGATCATTTTCTAAAGTAACTATCTGTGAAGTTCATTAAAAAAAAAAAAAACTGATTAGATGCTATATAGGTTTCCTGAAAACCTAGAATTAGCTTTGAGGCATTTTATAGAAGTAGCATTGTTTCTATCCGTAAATTTTGGATTTTGTTATTACTTTTATTTACTCAAATCTTAGTCAAATCTTTGCTTTAAGTGTTTTTAAAAGTTACTTAAAGCAGCTGATTTTGACCTAGGGTTCATGGATTCCAGAATGTATTTAGATGTATACAATGTATACATCCATGACATTTTATGAAAAATACTGTAATGTAGGTGTATGTGAAGATCTTTGGGGGGAAATTATAGATTTCTGTCAGATATTCAGAACTAAAAACATGCTAAGAACCACTGCAAATGCTTAACAACCAGTATGTTTACATGTTAAACTAACTGCCCCTCCAGGATGTGTAAATTTGATCTAGATTTAAAAACGTAAAATCAAAAAAGCATAATTAAATACTTCAACTGAGCATATTAGAACAAGTGTTTCAGTGAATGTTTTAGTGTTTGCAGGGATAAACATTCAGAAACCAAAGTAAATACACAGAAATAAAAACTTCTTGGATCAGAGTTTTTATTCATTGAATAAGTAATACGTATTTCCCAGCCTTTTTTGTTGCAGTTGTATCTATGAGAAGACCTTTTCTACTTTGTCAGCCTCCTAATGGAGGGTTCTGTACTACCAAATATTTGATCGTGGGTGACTTTACCCCGCACACTTTTACACATGGGATCTGGTTCAATGTGTAAAGCTGTTTTCAGTATGGATTGAAATCATGGTATAGTATATGCCAACTTTCCAGAGTGAGGAAGTACTCTCCCTCTTTCTTGCCAAACTTTAATTCATTTTTCCATTTGAATAATCCAAAGGGCTTGGCTAAGCAGATGTATTTTTGTCACTTCTTCTGAGTTTTCTCTCAATATCAGTAGTCTGAATATTGCCTGACAATCTGCCAAGTCTTAAAAATTATTTCAATTTAATATATAAACACAGATGTGTTGTCTTCATCAAAGTAGGTCACGCAATAGATTTATCTATTTTATAGCATCTAACATTTTAACATTTCATAGCACAGGAAGCACATTAAATTATAAACAGAAACAATGAAAGAAAATCTCCTTAGTATATGCTCCTTTAATGGAAACTTTGTTATTTGGGGAATACGTTTATACTCACCATAGCCATGTGTTTCTGATTACCTCCTGTTGATGGCTCCAAAATGAGAACTACTATTTTGTTGACTGTTGCTTGACTATTCATTTCCCATGTCTTCTTGACTCTCCCTTCTCTTTAAATGACCGTTCTATATGGCATCTACTTTCTCAAGGATCCAAACACAGCCCAATGCAAATAAGTGGATGTTCTCATTGAAAATGATCTAATTAATCTTGTTTGCATTTCTACTAGTAAATAATATATTTAACATTTGAAACTTTCTAAAAAAATTCCTTACGTGGCCCAGGTTTTCTAGAAATAGAACTGGAGGCAAACACTTGCATGCTAACACTTTATTGGAGAATGCAATCCCAGGGACACAAGAGTGAGGAAAGAACAGAGAAGGGAGAGCAAACAGAAGGGAGTACATTATTGCAAGTCATTTCCAGAGAGGCTTTCTTCAACGACCACGTCTCAGTAGAGGTGCCAGACAAAAGGAGCAGAAAGGGCAAGCAATTTATGGCCTGATCTCTTCTCCTGCCTTTTATTGATTGGAGTCCCTCTCATGGTACTTACAGGTTGAGTTTTTTGGCTTCTCAGGGCAGCCAGTAGAGAAGCTAGCCCCTGGATGGGGGTCGCCCTGCAGGTGCAAAGGTGAGGTGGACCCTCCTTTTCAATCAGTACTGTGAGTAGGAGCTTCCAGGTCTGTGCTTCAGAGACAGTGAAAACACTGTCCTTAGTTTGATGACCACAACAACGGTGAGTAATGCCCACTAGAGGGGTAGATGAGGCAATGTGACCTACTCACTACTGAGACAGTAGTTTCATAACTTTGCTTTCTAGAAATCCACCAAAAATCCAGCAAAAAATCCTCGCACTCTTGGGAAGAGGTCTCTTCTTTTATATAAAAATGTTGTAATTATCTCACTGAGAATCCTTCTCTGTAACTAAAAAAAAAATCCCCCACAGAATCTTGCTTCATCTCTACCCTTTCTCCTCCTGATACCTTTCATTTATTCATTTTCATTCATTTAGTAAATATTTATTGAACAATTTGTATGTATTAGCCTCTTTATGAGATACAAGTTATACAGAAATAAAAGCTTCCGTGAGACAGACAAGTAAATTAGTACGGTGATAGGAGACTGATAATTACAAGACTACTTTTTGAATGTTGAGAAGGAACTAGAGAGGGTAGAGAAAGAAAAAAGTATTACGTGCAGAACAGCCTGCATATACAAATAAGAAATGAAATAGCCAGATAGCCTGATACATTTGGAGAATTCAAAGTATTTGTTATACTGTGTGTGTGTGTGTGTGTGTGTGTTGTTGTTGTTACTGATGGAAGCAGGAAGGCAAATACACAAAGTAGAAAAGTCAGCAGGGTCTGGATGTTGGAAATGTGCACATGGTAAGCAGTCTGGATTCTACTCCAAAGGCAACAGAGAATCCCTGAAGAACGTTAAGCAAAGACTGGCATAAATACATAAGTGTATTAGAGAGAAAGTACGAACACACATTGCAGAATGGACTGGAGTAGAATCGAAGGCAGGAAGACCAGTTGGTAGGCTGTTTCAATATGCCTCTTCTTTGCCAAATCTTACTTTCCATGTGTGTTCCTGAACACCCCCTTTTCAACATTTTTCAAAATTGGCTCCACAGTTACCTTCTATTACTTATAATATTGCCAATTCCAAATCTTTCCTCCTGCCAGCAAACATGTGTAGAACTAATAAAACAATAAGCTTTCTTTGTACCTGGCAATCTACCTGATATAATATGCTCCCTGTCTCTCTACTTCCATTCGGAGAAACTGTAACTGGTTCTCTTTGCATGTACTTCCTTGTTACCTCTCCCCATTCCTTATCCTTTGCATTTGGTCATTTCTATTGAAACCGCTCTTGGTGAACCCCTTATTACCAAATCTAATGATCTATTTTCAATCTACATCCTTCTTCTCTGAGGCATCTTCTGCTATTGGGAAGTGACTCTTTCTTGAAATTTCCTTTTTGAATTCCACAACACAGCAAGATTATTCTGAAAAACGTGTGGTCTCTTTTTGAGTTCATTTCCTCTCTCTGATGACACAGGTAGACATTTCCAACCTTAGGCCCTTGGATATTTGCCTTGTTTTATACTTTTCCTTGATGAATGTATCAATTTTGCCTATTGTTAATTTTCACCCTTGGCAGATGACATATCACCTACCTCTTCAAATTCCTGTTACCTTTTTCTATAATATTATAAAATACTACAAAAATTTAAATAATTTATTTCACAAACTTCATGACCAAATCAATGACTCCTCTTAATCTCCCTATTTCCATGAATAGGACCTGACACCCAACCACCATTTTCTTAGATGCATAGTTTTTACACCTTTGATATTTCTTTCTTCTTCTCCATACCTTGCTCTTCACCAAATCCATCTTGCCTGGCTTCTTACCAAATCTGAGGCCTACCACTGAGCGACATGGCCAGCTCCTAATTAGAAAGGCCACAGCATTCTTCAATTTCTTCTTCTCCTTCTCCTTCTTCCCCTTCCCCTTCCGCTTCTGCTTCCCCTTCCCCTTCCCCTCCCCTTCCCTTTCCCCTTCCCCCCCTTCCCCTTCCCCTTCCCCTTCCTCCTCCTCCTCCTCCTCTTCTTCTTCTTCTTCTTCTTCTCCTCCTCCTCCTCCACCTCCTCCTCCATCTCCACCTTCTTCTTCTTCTCCTCCTTCTCCTTCTCTTCTTCTTCTTCTTCTTCTCTTTCTTCTTCTTCTTCTTCTTCTTCTTCTTCTTCTTCTTCTTCTTCTTCTTCTTCTTCTTCTTCTTCTTCTTCTTCTTCTTCTTTCTTCTTCTTCTTCTTCTTCTTCTTCTTTCTTCTTTCTTCTTCTTCTTCTTCAATAACTCTGGGAGTGGTGGCTCACATCTGTAATCCTAGCACTTTGGGAGGCTGAGGCAGGAGGATCACTTAAGTCCAGGAGTTCAAGAACAGCCTAGGCAAAATAGGGAGAGCCTATCTCCACAAAAAGTTAAAAAAATTAGCTGGGATTGATGGCATGTGCCTGGAGCACCCCAGCTACTCGAGAGGCCGAGGTGGGAGGATTGCTTGAGCCAGGGATGTCAAGGCTGCAGTGACTTGTGATCGTGCCTCTGCACTCCAGCCTAGGTGACAGAGCAAGCTCCTGTCTCAAAAAAAAAAAAAAAAAAAAGGAATTATCCTTAAAAAATTTTAATACAGGTAAAAAAAAACCCCACATATTATAAAATTTACCCTCTTAACCATTTGTAAGTATACAGTTCAGTAGTATTAATCATATTTACATTGTTGTGCAAAGTCCAAAACTTTCTTGCCTTGTTCACAGCCCTTATTCAGAAACATTAGTCTCAACCAGCTTGCATGTTGCTTCCTCTTCTCCTTGGCATCTGGCCCAGATCTGGATTTCCTCCTTGTGGTTTATATATTGCCTGTAGACATGGTGCTCCTTTTTTAGCTCTAACTTCTAATTTCTCTCTGGGACCGTGCTGTGCATTTAGCCCTTTATTATACTAGTATAATTTTAGTAAATATCACATGAGCACAGCCTTTATGGCTATGTAAAGTGGAATTTTCTCTAGTCCTCCAAATTAATTCAGGTAAGAGTTCATCAGATTCCAAAATCTTAGCATCTACCTTCACAATCTCAATGCTGTGTCCTCGTCACTAACCTAGACTCGTTCAGTGGTTTAACCAGTTACCCCTCCATCTGCCTGCATATTCTATGCAGTCTGTGCACAGGTCCCATTAATACCTCTGCTGAAAGCCTTCAGGAGTTGTAACGTTGAGCACACTCAATTGAGTAGAAACCGCCCTGATCCTGGCATGTTCCAACATACTTTTCCAGCCTTATCTCTACCCTGTCTCTGTGTGTAATCCATAATCCAGCCAACAGCCTATTTTCTAAACTCCCACATCTCTCCTTCTGTCAGGAGTCTCCTCCAGGGAGCCTGCTCTACTCAATACCTCTAGAAATCTTCATGATCATTCTTAAAGCTTTTGAGAACCTATGAAGTTTCACCTCCTTCATCATAGCAGCCCTTATCTCCATAAGTGGATGTGTGCTTAAACATCCCTAATAAAACTTATGTTTCATTGTAACTATTTAGAAATGAAGGAACATTAGAATGTTAGAACTGCAAATAAGTTAGAGATGATTAAGTTCAACATCTTTCTTTTTTAAGTGAAGAGAAAGAAGGCCACAGAAAGAAAGTGGCTCTCTCAAAGTAACATAATAAGTTGATAGTGTGGACAGGACTGGACTGAGACCTATGTCCTTTCTATTTTATTATAGCCCCATATGCTAACTCCATTCATTGGTATTATGGGTTGAATTGTGTACCCCGTCCCTGAAAAGATATGTTGAAGCCCTAAACTCCAGTACCTCAGAATGTGACCTTACTTGGAAATAGGGTTATCGCAGATATAATTAGTTAGGGTGAAGCCACACTGGAGTAAGGTGGCCCCTAATCCAATATGACTGGTGTTATAAGAAGACAGTAGATGGGGCGTGGTGACTCACACCTGCAATCCCAGCAGTTTGGAAGGCCAAGGTGGGTGGATCACCTGAGGTCAGGAGTTCGAGACCAGCCTGGCCAACATGGTGAAACCCTGTCTGTACTAAAAATACAAAAAAAACTAGCTGGGCGTGGTGGCGGGCACCTGTAATTCCAGCTACTCGGTAGGCTAAGACAGGAGAATCACTTGAACCCAGGAGGCAGAGGTTGCAGTGAGCTGAGATTGTGACACTTCACTCCAGCCTGGGTAAGAAGAGCGAAACTCGGTCCCGAAAAAAAAAATAAAATAAAATAAAAAATGAAAAGAAGAGGACAGCATAAGAAGACAGAGACACACAGGGAGAATGCCATGTAATGTTGAGGGCAGACACTGGAGTCATGCAGCTGCACACTAATGGACATCAAAGATTGTGGCAAACCCCCAGAAACTCAAGAGTCAAGGAAGGATTCTACCACAAGTTTCAGAGGAACTGCTGACACTGTTATTTTAGGCTTCTAGCCCCCAGAATTACGAGATTTAGTAAGTAAGCTTCTCTTGTTTTAAACTATCCAGCTTCGAATACTTTGTTACAGCAGCTCTAGGAAACTAATAAATTTGGGAAGGCAGAATAGTTAAGTACATAAACACTGCATTCAAATTAATATCATTTGTTAACTTGTTACCTTGGGCACATTTCTTGACCTCTCTAGGATTTAGTTTCCTTACCCGAATATGGATATATTATCACCAACTCCCCAGGCTAACATGAGCCTTAAATGAGATAAATCACATGAAGCACTTAAAGTGTCTGGCAGATAGAAAGCACTCAATAAATATTAACTATGAAAATAATTATTATTTAATTTCCTTGAAGACTCACTCCTCTCTGTGGACCCTATAGATCCTAACATTTGGCCTTCACAAAGTCAGTGAGCAATAAATAATTGCTGCAATGAACATAAGTCTTTGGATAAGAAATGTCTGAGATGAAAGCTTTGTTGAGTTTCTCTCTCTATCCCCCAGCCTCTAAGCTGTTGCCTTTCCACAGTAAAATGAATCTTTTGAGTCAAGACCAAATTTAGGGAGGCTGATGTATCACTCAACGTCAGACTTGCTGATCTATAGGCAAGTCCTCAGTTTTGCAGAATCTTTTTTTTTTTTAAGTCTGAGTTGCTGAGACGAACAGCATGTTATAGCTGGGGATGGGGAGGAGTGAGTTGAGTGCAGATAGGAGGAAAGAGATTAAGATTTTGGACCCTGAGTAACAAATCTATTCACTTGTTTATTGTCTTTCTGCATGGAATATAAGCTCCTTCAGATCAAATACTTTATTTGATAGGCTTACTGCTACATCCCCAGTGTCAAAACAGCCTCTGATACATAGTGAGCATTGAATAAATATTCAGTCAGTGAATGAATAAATAAATGAATGATGAATTTGAATTTGCCAACTCTAGAGCAGGGCAAGATATGAGAGGAACTCTTTCTCCCTCTTTTCTTTCTCTTGCTGAACTCAAAAGTCCTCCACTTCTCCTTCTTCCTGTACAAGTATCCCTTGATCTCTTTACTGTACTATCTCTTGGACTTCTGGCTAATGGTAATCATCATGCCACTTCTACATTAAAGTTGATTAATTATCTTTGATTAATTAACTATCACTGATTTCTCATTATCATCAGCTCCATTGTCTCATTGAAATCCTTAGCCTATAAACATTCTCAAGTACCTACCATGATAATAATAAAAATAACATCCTTTCCTAATCATTGTGCCTTTCTGTTTACATCTCTTTTTTTTTATCCTCATTGTCACCATCATCTAAACTCTATTTCTGTTAAGGAATTTCCATTTTTAATAGATTGATCCTACCTAAAATTGAGCCATTCCTTTTATACATTTTTATATTGTAACTAGATTGGAAGATGTAGATTTAAAAATCTTGCTGATGGAATTTAAATACAAGAGTTTATGTATAGGAGGCTCTCAAGAGATGTTATCAACACACTAATAGGTATGCAACTTCCATAGAATTAGTTAGGCTGCCTGATGAGCATTTAATGCTTGTGAATTTATCTGAGACAGTTGATTAGAATGATGTTAAATTTTTATAATGAAATATGCGTATGGGTGAAAAATTGCTCATACTGAGAGAATTTAAACAAATTCAAATTTGTTTACATTGATACATTTTAATGAAGTCTTGATGAAGCTCAAATTTTAACAAGTTGTATTAAATGTCATATGTATCAAAGAATTAATCATTTTGTAAGTGTCATTCTCTCTTGTTTTTTCAGATAGTGGCAGGAACTTCTGCTTCTTTCTCCTTCTAAGCGATTCTGTTTCTTGTTTTAATGGAATTGAAAATTCATACAAGATAAACCCTCTGAAATGGAAACCACTAAATACACTGACATTATAAAAAGTGCTTCCTGTTATCAACTCTGAGTCTGTGGCCTTTTGGGGTGAAAGGAATGTTTTGGTTTCGTTTTTCCCCTTGGCTTCCTTTAGATATTTTTTTCCAAGGGATCTGTTCTCACTAAAAGAATGAGCTCATGTTCTAACATAGGATTTATGTTCTGTGGCAGAAATTACATCAAATTTGGAAATTTGCAAGGTAAACAGAACTTTGTCAACTTTTACACTTTTTGGAGACTTGTTCAAAATATAAAATTAAGCATTTTGACTTATCATGTATGGAGTTCAGAAAGAAATATGATAAAGACTGAGTCAGCCATGTATAAGGATCTTAAAAAATTTTATTCAACTCTCAATTAAATTCACTAAGAGAGGCTAGGGGTATTTATGATCCAAAATAATAGATGGATCAAAATAATATTAAGAAGAACACATGGATTTGGCAGTGCAGAATGGGCCTTATCATGTTCCTTGACATATAACTACCTTTGGTGTCCCTAATCTTTATCTGGGTGTTCTCAGTAGGAACACCTACCAGTTCATTTATAGTGCAGGCCAATCAGAGTAACTTGGTAAGAGGGAAGCTCTGTAACTGAATATTGCTGTTGAGAATAGATCTTACAATCTTCAGCACAGCTTTCAATCTCAAGCCTGTTAAGTATATTGAATAAGAAGCCTAGCAGATCATGGGTATGTTGTGGAATACATTGGTCCAAATTCCAGCTTTATCTTAGCTATAGGACAATTGGCAAATTTTATATACGTTTTTAAATCCTCAGTTCTCTTATTGGAAAATGGAACTAACCCCTGTTTGTGGGAACTGAATAAAATCATATGTTTGAAAGCATCAAGCATGGTTGTTGGCCAGAGTCAATGTTCGATAAACATTACATGTGTCCTTTCTTCCCCTGAGAAGATGGGATTAAGCTCTGATCTCAAAAACAAGCACTGGGTATATGTTACATTATATTTTCTTCAATAATGCATATATAGTATGTATTTTTTATTGTCACCCTGTGTTTTCTTTGGTACATTTTGCTCAGGTAAATGTTTAAAGCTGCTTGTCCACTTTCCTTTTTGGCACCTATAGATACAGTCAAATGCAAGCATATTCCATGGGGTTTCCAGGGATATGCATAATACTTCCTCATCTGCTCAAGAAAGTCACTTTGACTGCCAGGAGTCAGAATGCAACATATCTTCCCTCATTTATTAAACATAAATTATTCACAAATTTTGATATTTTAGTTCTTTTCATAGCCAATCTCTTGTAACATACATCACAGCTGATCTCGACAAACTGAAGCTGGTAATTGCTGACCTGAGCATATTTTGAGTATGCTTGAGAGAGGGATTTGGGGTAGCCAGTCTAGGAAGAGAGAGTCAGGTGGAGGAAGATGCCTGATGGTAATGTGTAACTATGGGAAGAAAATGGAATTTACTTAAAAAATAATATTGCTCCGGGGTCATGATATTTCTTATTTCTTTTGGCATAGGAAAAAGTAGGTGGTGTTAGGGTGGTGGTGCAGACTTCTAGAAACCACCAGAACAACCTGTTAAAAGTTCATGTGTCTGAAACAGATCCTGCCGTGACCCATTCACCCTTTCCAAGAGAAAGGGAAATTACCTGGGACTGAAATGGGGAATCCCAGTTTGCATAATGAAGAGTTGAGTGACCGTGGACAAGTGACTTCTTTGGGTTTTATTTTCCTAGTCTGTGGTCCAGGGATCGAAATGCCTGCCACAGAGGTGCTATGGGATCTAATTAGACACTTTAGCTGAGAGTACTTTGAAAAACATTGAGATTATAAAAGACAGGGGAATATACAGTTTCATATCCAAAAGAATGATATCATTAAAATATTCTCATTGCATTTGGTGCCTCTTGGGAAAAGAAGACATTTATATATAACACAAATGTGATTACTGGAAACACTCTTTTCGTTAAAAATTTATAGTATAGTGTGCTATACAAATGCCAAGTTATAAAGTTATGTTTCAAAATGCCACTAGGAGTCCAAAATTGTGCTGCTACAATTGAGTTTCCTCTTGATGTTTCACTATTTCTTTAACAAGCAATAGGAAGTATAATAGCATTCCAATAGCTACAGCCCTAAGCCTACTTCTTCCCTGGTGGAAAATCTAGTATTAATTTAGCCAAAGTGCACAAATGCTTCAGGAAAAACGGAACAGGAAATTAACTTTTCTATAGTAGTAAAGGAACTACCCAACCTTAGCAAAGCATCAATCAGAAAGTTGACTTTCATACTGAGCAGTAAACCTTCCCTACTGGACACACCCAGAGGGCAGAAGTGATTTTGAATGTTTCCATTTACTCCCTCTCTGTTATTATCTTTAAGAACTATCTTTTTTTTTTCTGAATAAACAGTGAAAACATTAATAACACATCTGAAACTCCCAATGGTACAAGCTAAACCTACTTATCTAAGTATTTTAGAACTACATAAGCTATTTTAAAAGCAGATAGGTTTGAGGCAGAGTTAGTTTTCTTGTGGGGGAGTATATGAGGATAGGGAAGAAAGGAGGTGAGTGTACTATGTTTCTTTTAAAAAAATGATTAAAATATGACCATGTTTGCTTTTAACAAACTTGTTTTGCTGGAGAGCAGATAAACTGTATTTGTGGAAACATATTCTGTCAGACATATGAACTTCAAAAGCTAGAATTGTCTCCTATTTTTCTTGTAAAATAATATCTTACAAGGAAGCCCCTTTTCTGGGATATATATAGGAGTATGTCTCATGATCCAACAATGTGTGCGTAATCCTAAGCACATTTCCAAAGCAACCAAGCATTTATAGTAATGTAACCATACCCTGTGAAATCTAGCATTAAAGCAAAATTTTCCAATAAATTACTGTCAGCTGGATCTGGGCAGAGACCAAGTTTACACAATTCCTGGCACATAATATGTTGAATGAATGGACGAACGAGATCTAGTGTAAGTTCATGTTGTATATTCAGTATAGAATTCTCTGTGGTGGTCAGCAGTCCTTGAATTCTTCTTTTGTACTTTCCATTCAGCTCTTAAACTCTGATTATTCCCAAACAACGTCCCCACCCAGGTCTTCCTTCATTCAAAAGATGTCTTCACCTCCTGCCTTCCTGAGAAGACCAAAGCAATTTGTTTGACCATCTAAGACATGGTTTCCACTTTAGACCTGACTCAGACCTACTGCTACACCCTTTCAGAATAAACTAGAACTCTAGGAAAGGAAATTCCCTTTCCAGCCAGCCACAGAAGAAAGCCAAAAGCTATTCTGCAACACAATTGGTCCCATAAAGAAACGATTAGAGAGTTTAGGGACTTGAAAACTTGATATCAGTATTAGATGATGTATTATTCCTTCCTTTAGGAAACAGTGCTTATATTTGGGAATTTTAGATATTGGCATTTCCTGCCAATTTTTTATTGTGGGAGCAAGAAGTTGGCCATCTGATATTTAAACATTCTAGAATGAATATGTAATTTGGAGATCTCCAGGGCTGATCTTGAAAGAATATGTGAGGTTGTGTTATATGTTAGTGTGATTGTGCAGCATCTGGCAACATGAGCAGGAACAGGTAGACATGGTAGAGTGGGGGGACCTCTCGAGGGAAAGCATGGGAGGGAGAGTTCTTGGAGCTCAGTCAGGTTGGAGAAAGTGTTATCCAGGGTTGTCTCAAAGGAGAGCCAAGGTTGCATGTCAGTAATGGCCAGTAAACTGAAAGGACCAGATAAGAAGGCCATGGAGAGTGAATAGCCATGAGGGTAATAAGACTAAGCAAGAAAACAGAATGAATGCCCAGGCATAAATGTGTGCTGAAGGAAACTTGGTCTACTTCTTTTATGTGGAGTGTGGTGCCTCTTCCCCACATTCTTCTTAACACCGTGGTCCCTCCATGAACAGGATAAGGCAACGTTTCTCTGGGTTTGCCAGGTATGTGCTTCTATCCTGCAGCCCTTCATTCAACAAGAAGTGGAGCAGATCTTTACTGCCCTGGAGATGCAGAGCCACCTGCATGAAGGATGTTGGCTATCCATTCCTAACCATCTGTTTAGCTCAAGGGAGCCCTGGATTTCTGGGGAAAATCCAGATGAACTGGTTGCTACATGCATCTGAATGCCAAGGGGAGAAGTCAGGAGCCAGAGATGCTATGCATGGGATTGACTATGTTAAACAGTTGAAATGGGCTTAGAACCTATCCTCTTCTTCCAGGGGGTATAAATGTGGTGACTGGATAGGCAGTGGATGGAGAATCTCTTAATCCCCAAATCAATGCCTGAATTCTACCCTTACATCCGGCAGGTGTTCCATTAGGCTGGATTCTGCCCAGAGGAGGACATGTTTGCTCTGTGCCAGAAAGAGATTCTAGGCCGGCTGCCACAAGTTCGTTCATGATGACCCACTGCAGAACTCTGGGCTGTGTGTGTGTGCAGAAGTGAAATGCAAAGGGGATAGCAGAGCTAGGAGGACAACTGAGGTCACAGGCTGGGCAGGATGGAGGTGGGAGGATGAGGAGCACATTTTGTGGTTGGGAAAGTAGATAGAGAAGAATGAAAACTGAATGGAGAATGAAAGCAAGGAATTCAGGAATTTCTAGGGGAACCCTTGGAAGACCCTAAGAGTAGACACTGGTGACCATATTTTCTGAGCCATAAACAGAGAATGTAATGTTTCATAAAGGGCTAATATCCTAATGTGTGAATTTATTTCTAGAACATTATAACAAAGTAAAAATCCAGTCATATTTATTTGTACAATTAACAAATGGCCTAACTTCTAGTCCAGCCCCCAAATCTAAGAAGTATGTGCATTATATGTATGACATCATGCCCCTACGCATTTTTATAATGATATGTTTGCTCTAGCACTGAGTTTTTATCAGAGAATAATCATAGAGATGGTGGCTCATTTAGTATTTTAAAATTATTTAATGTCTCATATATAAACACTACCTTTTTATATCCTACCTGTAATTTGACAAAACCCTTATGAAACAATATGATTAAATTTTAAAGGCTTGTGTTCTCATTGTTTAACTCCCACTTATGAGTGAGAACATGTGATGTTTGGTTTTCTGTTCCTGTGTTAGTTTGCTGAGAATGATAGTTTCCAGCTTCATCCATGTCCCTGCAAAGGACATGAACTCATCCTTTTATATGGCTGCATAGCATTCCATGGTGTATATGTGCCACATTTTCTTTATCCAGTCTATCATTGATGGGCATTTGGGTTGGTTCCAAGTCTTTGCTATTGTGAACAGTGCTGCAGTAAACATACGTGTGCATGGGTCTTTTTAGTAGAATGATTTATAATCCTGTGGGTATATACCCAGTAATGGGATTGTTGGGTCAAATGGTATTTCTGGGAACATCACACACTGGGGCCTGTCGGTAGGTGGGGGGCTGGGGAGGGATAGCATCAGGAGAAATACCTAATGTAGGTGACTGGTTGATGGGTGCAGCAAACCACGATGGCACATGTATACCTATGTAACAAACCTGCACGTTCTGCACATGTATCCCAGAACTTAAAGTATAATAAAAAAATTTAGAAACAGACAAACAAAAAAAGCTGTTATTCCCCATTTAAAAAAAATTTAAGGGCTTTTACTTAAACTATGTTAATTTTTCAACATGTTCTTTTGTCTGACAATTCTTTAAGATCTATTTCTCTAGTAATATCTTACGCTTGTGTGGGACTCCATATTTTGGAATGCTTTTGTCTAAACTGAGTCACTTTGGATTCTTACAGTAGCACAAAAAGTAGCTGGAAGGTGTCAGTGCTCATTTGCAGATGAAGAAAATGAAGTTCATCAAGTGGAACTTAATTAGTGTCAGCTGATCATGAATGGGGTGGGGGGGGAAATGGAGACTTGAGATTCAGGAGGCTTTGTGTTGTGGCTGGAAAAGCCTCAAACTCAGATTCAGAGTCTCTGGCATCTGTGAAAATGTTTGGTCGACCACATGATGCTTAGGTATTGATATTGTTGTAATTGCCCCAATGCTCTTTCCTTTCTGCTATATTGCCTCTGTATAGACTTACTATTTTAAGGCTGAATTGCTGAATTAACTTGTTGTTTTGGCATCAGGGGACAGAGACTTGCTATTATATTAACATTTTTCAAAAGAACAAGGTCTTTCCTTGTCCTCTGCTTGTTATTTCATAATTGTGGATTGTCAATTCTCTATTTTCTTCATTACGGACATCCTTTAACTACTTCTGACGCCGTGGTAAGACTCAGAGGGCAATAAGGAACCTCATAGAGTCAGCTGGAGAGCATTTACTTTAACACTAGCAAAAGCAATCAGGGCTTGGAGATAGAAAGAAAATAACTTCTTCCTCCTGTTAAGTGCTACGTGAGTGTCTGAGAAAGAGAGGACAGGGATAGGGGAAGAGTCTAAGGAAGAGGAAAGCAGAGGGAAGAAGAAGAGACTAAAGAGGGACACACTCAGGAGTGATTTTCATTGGCTCCAAAATAGGGAATCACATCAAATTGTGTCAAAAAAAAAAAAAATAGCAAACTACATTCTCTTTATCTCTTCATTTCAAGTTCTACCTTATTTTCAAGTTCTGTCTTATTCTTACAGATATATTGAAGGAAACTGTCAAGACCACCATCTCTCAGCTATCCCTGTGTTTTTGTAATCTCAGTTGGATCTGTGTTATGTCTGTGAGGTTACAGTAAATAGTAAACTGCTGACCCACAGCTGTGCAACGTGGGTGGCATCTCAAAGGAGCCTTGAAGAGGAGGCTCAAAAACATACTTTATACTACTTTTAAAAACAGCTAGAAGAGAGAAAAGGGAAAATTTAGGATAAGCAGAAAAGGGAAATAGTATAAGTTCCTTCACATTGGTTGAAACGAATGAGCATTCCAGGGGAGGTGGAGGTTGGCAGGCAACAATGAACGCGAGGCACAGGAAGGCTAGAAGTCACAGCTGGTGATCCTAGCTATGCACTTGAGGAGAAAAAGCTGTCCTTGTGTTCTTAGTTTTGCCTTTAATTTCTTTCTGCCTCCAAGATTCACCCTATGCGTAGGGGTCGGCCTGGGGAAGGAAGGAGCCTCACTGGAGCTGAAGCTATACCCAGAATGATTCTGCATTTGCTGGAGTTTGAAGCGTTGCGAAACTGTTCAGGTTGCATTTTTTTTTTTTTTGTCTTGCAACTTGCACTCTTGCATTTTCCATTCTCTCCTCCTCTCCCTTCAGTTACACAGCTCTGTGTTGTATACTTTTTCAGAAAGGCACCGTATGGTCCCAAAGTTTTGAGTGAGGAGAATGGGCATTAAACATTGAGGTTACCCAGGAGTTCTCAGAGTTTACCTCCAGATTATATGTTTACTATTTTATAGATTTGACGGAAAGTCTTCTGATAAGGAAAAATCATGACCGATCTCTAAGGTGTCAGTATTTCAGAAGTGGACTAAGGCAACTAAGGCATTACAGCATTTATTGTTAATTATTTTCTAGCCTGGGATGTCCAAGTCAGGGTCTGCCCTGCTGTTCTTCTGTTTTCTTCTTTTTCGCCTTCTTCCCTTCTGATAGAAACTAGGCTTACAGATTCCCTTTCTGTTTACTGAGTGTCTTCACAACAAATTAATTTTCCTGGAATTTTCTCTCCAGTACTGGAATGTTTTCATTCTCTGTACCTTAGCTCTCTCTTTCTGAGTTACACATAGCATTATTTGACCATCCTGTTGCTGCTTCTCTTTGCTCTTTCTACACCAAATCAGGCTCCATGGTACAGAGCCCACTGCTCAGGCCCTCACAGTTCTTTCTGTTCCCAGGCTTCCCCTGTATGGTTTAATGCCTCCTTAGGGCAGGTCTCAGGCAGCCCTCTTATGGCTTAGTGACTCAGGTTACTGTCACTGTTCTTTCTTTCTTTCTTTCTTTCTTTCTTTCTTTCTTTCTTTCTTTCTTTCTTTCTTTCTTTCTTTTTTTCTTCTTTTCCCTCTTTTGTTAACCTCTTTTCTGCAATATGGAAGGGGTGTCTTGAGGTATTTAGAAAATACTGCAACTTAGGTAGTAAAAGTCTCACCTTCTGAAATTCTATCAGGGTACTCATGCATCCAGAAAACAAAACAAGAAAAGCACTCTTTTTATGTCTATACTAAGCCCGGTTTTCCTCATCTGCCTCCTCCCTGACATGGCTTTAGTAAACCGAATCAAAGTTCTTCAAAGTTGGACTTACGTGTAAAGACCAGCATAGAGTTACCAACCTTTAAATTCTCCACTACTCACTGCATTTAGGTTTCCTACTAGCTACTTAATAAGATAATAAGTAGTGTTGCATTGCTCCATTTTTATCATCATTGCCAGTCATTTCTTGTTTCCTATCTGACCCTATTTGCCACTCACAATAGAAAGTATTCATGGTACTGGCCTTTAAGGTCAACAGCAAGGACCTTCAAGAGAAAAAGGACAACTCTTCAAGGCAAGGAAAAGATAGCAAGATAAATTACCAATTTAATTACTTATTTTCTTTCATACACAATATTCGTAATATAGGCAAGCAATAACACCAAATCATCTAAAAGAGCTCCTGGGTCATTCTTTAACAAACCAGAACCCTTATCTCCATAGGAAATTATACGATTTCATTAATGGTTTTTTGCTCTTCTTGCTAAACACTAGCCCTCCTAGTGAGGGCTAGAACCTGGATAAGATTCTTCACTGTTGCATTCCCAGACCCTAAGACCATGCCTGTTACATAGAAAATGCTCAAAAATGTTAAATAGACAAATGAAAGAATGATGAGAATAAGCCAGAGGACAGAGGCAGAATCGGTTTTGCCATCTAGAATCTGTCCCACTGGGTGCTTTTCTTCAGTAGCTCTCAGCAATCCCAGCCCAGGTGCAGGACAGGCAGGTTGCTGAGATCACCCTCAGGTCCCTTAGCTCAGTTTTTCCACAGCATCCTATGCATCCTGACTTACTGGGCTTATCCTAGGTTATTATAACTAGTTGCTTATGTCTGATTTTCTTGGTAGGCTCTTAGCTCCTTAAAGGCAGAGAGGATTTACTGTGGATTCCAAGCTCTTTCATGTTTGATGTTTTGCCATGTGGATGTGAAGGAAGTGCAGCAGAGCAAGGAAATTTAATATATTAGATAGAGGGTGGTCAGAGTGTTGAACCATGGAATCTGAACTGCAGAGAGAGAGGCTGAGGAAAAAGGAGGCCAGTAGAAAGTTCAGGCTGGGCACAGTGGCTCACACCTGTAATCCCAGCACTTTGAGAGGCTGAGGCAGATGGATTGCTTGAGCCCAGTAGTTCAAGACCAGCCTTGGCAAGGTGGTAAAAGCCCCACCTTTACAAAAAATATAAAAAAAATAGCTGGATGTGGTAGCATGTGCCTGTAGTCCTAGCTACTTGGGAGGCTGAGATGGGAGGATGGCTTGAGCCTGAGAGGAGGAGGCTGTAGTAAGCCTAGATCATGCCACTGCTCTCCAGCCTGGGTGACAGAGCCAGCCCGTCTCAAAAAATAAATAAATAAATAAAAGTTCAGATTAGGTGAAAAGACTAATGACTGAAGAACTAATACATTGGAAATAAATGAGAAGAGCCAGACACTTCAATGCAATCAAAGAATGGAATATCTCATTTTATAATTTCAGGGGAGGGGCTGTTCTGAGACCACAATGTCTAAGATATGGCCATTGGAGCAGGTGTTTGAAACGAAGTGGAGGAGAGTCACTGGGGATGAAGAGGTCATGAATATTTTATGGTTTGAGATGCAAATATTGAACCCTTGACTGAAATATTCTGGTAGATTTTTTTCCACCTAATAGTTAAATAATTAAAGGGCATGCGTGTGTTTATAAAAAATAAGCTCATACTTTACATTTATGTATTCATTCATTTGCTCATTTATTCATCCATTCTCTCTTATTTAGAACCTGGCAGTAAGTTGCATATACAACAATGGCCAAAGCAGACAAATCTAGGCCCTCATGGAACAGAGTAGTAGGAGAAGTGGACATTAAACAAATAATATATAGTTATACATTGTGAAGTGTGCCCTTGGGAAAATTACACTGAAGGATATAGGTGATAATGGGTTTTGGTGATGCCTATTTAAGTGGGTGCTATTTCATCAAAGCTCTATTGGGAATACATTTTTTTTTTTAGTTTTTAAAAATTTTCTTGAGATAGTCTCGCTCTGTCACCATGGCTGGAGTGCAGTGGCACGATCTCAGCTCATTGCACCCTCTACATCCTGGGTTCAAGCATTCTCCTGCCTCAGCCTCCAGAGTAGCTGGGATTACAGGCACACCACCATGCCCAGCTATTTTTTCTATTTTTAGTAGAGACAAGGTTTCACCACACTGGCCAGGCTGGTTTCGAACTCCTGACCTCAAGCGATCCTCCTATCTTAGCTTCCCAAAGTGCTGGGATTACAGGCGTGAGCCACCACGCCCTGCAGGAATATATTTTTGATAAGCAAACTTTATTAGTTTTTTATCTCTCTTATTTGTATATAAATCCACAGGTGAGTGAAGTTGCCTATCATTAGATGTTGAAGGTTGGGATAGCCCCAAAGTACGGTTTGGGAGTACAGTCAGAAGATGCTCAGTGACCTGGAGTAGTTCTGAGACATGTGTAGCCCACCCATCATCAGCTTGAGATTCAGTTAAGTCAGCTGTAAGATGCAAACAGAAGTACACCAAAGCTTCATTTGGAGAGGGACATCCTTTCAAACCTCATCTTGCATATCCAGAAACCTGTGGTCCCTAAAGTGTCCTGCAATTATAAGATAAGTTTTAAATAGAAAATGTATATGATATAGATCCTAGAAAATTCCTTCCATTTACTTCTTACATTCCCTAAAATAAGAGTACATTTCACCAGTGGGGAAAAGAATCTGTATTTTATTCTTACAGTGCAAAAATGAACACATAATTCACTATGATAGACTCTATAATATTTCTAAAATGCCAAAATCTGGACCAGGAAGGCAATTTAACTTTTAGTCATATATGACACACATCCAAAGTCTACTATATGATTTGTATTTGAACATCAAAAGATGTCATAAATACATGGCTACTTTAATAAATCCAGAAAAAAATCTTTCTGCTATGTGAAAAAAAAAAAACCAAGTTTTATTTTTCAGCCTTACTGTATTTTGAAGAGCTATATTTCTTTGCTTCATGGTAAGTCTTAGTAAAGATTTTAAATGTGTAAGTAACTAAGAAATATAGTACTTTTATAATGTAGTTCTTTATTCATTTTTTTACTGTAAATTCATTATTTTGCTTAAATATTTAACTCTGTATTTGTCATTCTTGCTAGTATTTACAATTCTATTGAAATAAATTTGTTAATACAAGTCTTAACCACTTTCTATTCCCAGTCTTCCATGGCTGTATTTATAACAAAGACTTCTACACATTGAAGGAAAAGATGTTTGTATTCCCTCATTCAAAGAATATTTATTATGTGTCTCTTATATGCCAAGTACTGTTTTTAGGCTAGGAAAGCAAAAGTGAACAAAACAGTCGAAAACATATGCTTTCATTTAGCTTCCATCCTGGTATGGAGAGACAGAAAATAAACATAATAAGTTTCCAAGATATGGGAGGCCCAGGAAAAAAATCAAATAAATGTAATAAGTAAACAAATTATATTTATGCATTAAAACATAATCGCTCCTATAGAGGAAAACATATATCAGGTATATGGAATCATACAGATTATTGCAAAAATGCTTTTTAGCGCATAGATCAAACTATATTAATTGAAAAGCTTACGGAATTTTGAATATAAAGTTACAATATAATATTATTACTGAGTTTTATTTACATATATTTAACATAATTTATTGGTGGGACACCATGTTGGACCCTTTCATATTGAAAATTCATTTAATTCCCAATACAACCTTATGCAGTAGGATTTGTTACTTCATTTACACATGACAGAAAACTCTGATGTGAGTAGATTAAATAATTTAGCTCAGTAGATGAAGCAAGCAAGTGATGGAGCCAGAATTCAAATCCAGATTTTTGATTCCCAATCTTCTCTTTTTACTCTACATTGCTGCATCCAATGCTCCCAGTACTTTATGACAGCATTTTGTCCTTTGCTTTATCTCAGATGGCACAAAGTTTTCAGATTTTGACATCCTTTCATTAAAAATAAAAAGTGTCCAGTTATAAAACAACTTTTATGTAGTCTAGCAAAGGGATTTCTAAGGAAATATTTTGCAGCTCTCTCAAGATGAGAGAGAGGCAAGTGAACACTCAGAATTAACATTACGTAACACTCATTCTTTTCTAAATTCTGGGCCAGCAGGGTTGTGTCAAGTGAAGTTGTCGTAGTGGTGGCCAGGTGAAATGTATTCTTCCATTAAAAATATACCTTTGGAATTGTGGGAATAATCAGGACCTCTTATTTCTAAAAGTGCTGCTATTAGCATTTGATGATCTTGCACTTGCTAGTGCGGTTGACATAATTGTTCACATCGTTTTAATTTCACATACGCAATGTGTGCACCTGTTGTCAGACTGGCTAAAACTGTTCTTGCACTTTGGTATTGGGCCATTCTGCTGATACAGTGTGTTATAAATATGACAAGGACAGCAGCAGTTTGTATTACAGGATAGTACAACATAATTCTACTGACAAGCTCATTTCCTATTTACTCTCTATAGTCTGAGATGTGGGTTAAAATTTCAGTCTATGGCTATGACGGTTATTACCAAATATGGCCAATAATTATACTTTATTTAGCATATGCCTTTTACAGGGTATATTAGTAAAAGTTACATTGTTCTTGCTTAAATTGATCTTGACTGGGGGAAAAGAGGATGGTATCTTTCAAAATAAAAACAACTCAACGTTTTAAAATATACCTTCCCTGTGTGAAATCCCTTTTGTACTTGAGCCAGCTGTAATAGAGAGGAGCATCCTGTGATTACAGAAGAAAATGTGACATGGGAATTCTGGATACAGTGGGTTTGCTTGAGTGACACTGATATATTGGGAAGCATCTGTCTTCCCCTTTCACCTAGACACTTGTTTGTTTACTTTGGCTTTCTACAGGCTACTCAGTTCCCTCTAACCCCTGTGTCCAAAGGCTCAATGTGTATTTGGTTTCAAACACTTCTTATAAATTTATTATTGCCAATATTTATTTTTATTTATTTATTTATTTATTTTTTTGAGACGGAGTCTCGCTCTGTCGCCCAGGCTGGAGTGCAGTGGCGCAATCTCGGCTCACTGCAAGCTCCGCCTCCCGGGTTCACGCCATTCTCCTGCCTCAGCCTCTCTGAGTAGCTGGGACTACAGGCGCCCGCCACCACGCCCAGGTAATTTTTTTTGTCTTTTTAGTAGAGACGGGATTTCACCGTGGTCTCGATCTCCTGACCTCATGTTCCGCCCGCCTCGGCCTCCCAAAGTGCTGGGATTACAAGCGTGAGCCACCGCGCCCTGCCATACTGCCAACATTTATAACAATGGGGGAAAATCGTGTCCCAACTTTCACTTAAATTGTTGCATTTAAATGGTTTTCTCATCAATAAAACGCAGTGTCTTTTAACAAAGGAAAATATCTAATCAATCTTGTTCTCCCAAAGTAGCACATACAGAAGGTATGATTAGCTACAGTTCTATTCTTTTTCATTATATTCATCATACATATAGTAAGCTGCTATGTTAACATGTGCCAGGCAGAGCGCAAACTCAGAAGCAGTTTTTCCAGACTCATTGTTCTTTGTGATATATTATTATTAACAAATAATATCTCACAGCACCTCCTAATAGCAGGCATGGTTCTGAGCACTTTACAAGTATTAACTGTCTAATCTTCATAGCACCTTAGGAGGAAAGTATTGTCTGAAGTCACACAAATAATGCTGGTGCAGCCAGGTGATTGAATCCAGCAGTTTAGATCCAGAGTTTGTGTCCTCCTGAACTACTCTATGCTTTGTCTATGAATTTTCAGCTAGCAATAGTTTGTATGCAATAAAAAAATAGGATATGGTTCCTGTCCTCAAAGGATTTACAGTCTAACCCTGTTTCTTCTTTCTTTCAATATGCATCTTCAAAGATTTTGATAGATGCTATGATTCATTAATTTACTAAATATCTTCATTTATTAAGCATGTACCATATATCATGTCTTGGGATAGACATTTGAGAGACATGAACAATGCAGGCCTGGCTGTTAAGGGGCTGATTGATATTGAAAAATATAATTTCCTTTCATGAGTGCTAATGAAAGTATGCATTTCAATTAAAAATTTCCGTCAGAGATAATGTTTGACTATTGAGAGTTGATTTGGAATTTGATAAGTGAAATAACGAAAAGAGGAAGGAATTGTAGGTGGAAGGAATAGTGATGTATAAAGGAGCAGGTTGTGGGTCAGGAATAAAGACGATTAAGAGTGTGATGTGATCTGACCAGAGAAAGAAGGCAGGGTATATGTTAAATGATCTTGTGTTCCTTGATAAAGATGTAGAATTGGGCCGGGTGCGGCGGCTCACGCCTGTAATCCCAGCACTTTGAGAGGCTGAGGCGGGCGGATCATGAGGTCAGGAGATCGAGACCATCCTGACTAACATGGTGAAACCCCATCTCTACTAAAAATACAAAAATTAGCCAGGCGTGGTGGCGGGTGCCTGTATTCCCAGCTCCTCGGGAGGCTGAGGCAGGAGAATTGTGTGAACCCGGGAGGCGGAGTTGCAGTGAGCCGAGATTGTGCCATTGCACTCCAGCCTGGGTCGACAGAGCGAGACTCCGTCTCAAAAAAATAAATAAATAAAATAATAATAATAATAATAAAATAAAAAAGATGTGGAATTGATTCTATCAGTATGGGAAATAATGAAGACATTTAAGTGCTGAAAAACATGGCATTCACAACATTAAAAAGATTGTGTTTTAGGTTAATAAAATGGACAGGTTGTTGACTCAGAGCTGTCATTGCAAGTAATTTAGATTCCCAATTGTGTTTTTTGCCAAGTCCTCCTCATCTTCTCCACCACCTCCTTTGGCTCCTCTTGTTCAGCCTCTCTCCTGGTTTTTGCTGACCTCCAACCAATCTCATCACTCCTTCTAGTAATAAAAATCATCTGTACTTTATTGAGGTTTAATCTCAAGTTTTCAGAAAAAACTGAGTATCTGCCTTTAAGCCTTATAATGAATTTAAATTTCAGCCTTCTTTTTCCTTGTCAGTTCAAAAATCCCCTTTGTTAGTAGAATTTCAATTTCCATTGTGAGAAAGGGGAATATTTATATGAAAGAGCAATAAACTATTGAGGGAATAACATAGAATTATGATACTTCAGTAGTTCTCCTCTCCTCACATGTGAAGACCCATTCTGCCTCACTGAGATTCGTTCCAGTTTTGCTACAACCTAATTGAAAGAAACTGCAGCATTGTTTATCTACAAAGAGCTCTGGATTGCTTCTCACCTCAACCCCTTCCTGACCATGTCCTTTCCGTAAAAAACCCATTCTCTCTGAGTGTTTTCTCTACTATGTTTACCTAAAAGAGCTATTAAAAGATAATGCAGCTAGAACTACTTTATAAAAGCACAGTGCAGATTAAAGGCATTGCTATTAATTTGTATTTTCAGCTAGAGTTGAGCTCTATATTTCTATGCATCAGTATTCCTCCAAAGACCTCTATATTTTATGGCCTAAAATTTTCATCTTTCTGTTACAGTGACGACAATTCAGTTGACCTTCAGTTCTTGCATATGAGGTCATCTTTGTCCTTGTCAGCCTTTCAGAGAAACTGTCTTTCACTTCTAGAGAAAAGCTTTAGAATAACTTCCCAAATAGCCCTTGATTTGCATTCATGATTTCCTATAAGGGAAATGTACTACTTTTTTATATTGAATTTCTATGCCTTCTTTTCTTAGATCGAAGAATCAATGGAGACACACTTTGGCAGTCATGGCCGAAGGGCCATACTCTACAGGCCTCCTTTCTACAGCAAAACAGAGCTTCAGCTACACCAGCGCATTCTGACTCAACATGGCTATACAGTTGTCATCGCTGAAGAAAGGCTCAATGCTGGCCTAGCGCTGGGGCTACTAGAACAAGGTCAGAATAGTACGAAGTAACTGCCAAAGTCACTTGATGTATAATGTTAAACAATTTCTAGAATGTGCTACTATCTCCCTCTAGAAAAATTTATAAAAACAAATATTTATCCATGACCAACTTTCTCACATCATAGAAAACTTATCTCTTTTTTTTAAAATTTCCCCTCTATTTTTCTTTAACTGTATCTCTTTATTCCTGAAATTATTTTGTTTATATATTTGTAGCATTTTGGATTTGTATAGTTCATGTTTAAATGCTACACAAAAAATGTTCATGTTTATGAGACTGAATACATTTTCTGCCCAGCACCCAAACTGCTTCATATTTTAAGAAGATTGCAGCTTCATCTGACTGCAAGTAGAATGTGCTGGAAATTGTTTCCAGAAGCCAGCTTAAATGTGATTCACAGATTGGCTAAAAATAGGAAAGAAGTATGGATATTGATCGTATGTACCATTACTTGTCAAGTACATTATTTCTGTCATTTGGAGAGAATAATAAGAGACAAGTTTTTAAATAAGTTATTTGCAAAGAAAGTTGAGTAAATAATGAGAGTCAAAAGGGCAATAACAATAAGACCTAACATTTCTTGAGCAAGTAACTGTAGCAGATTCCATGCTATACTCTGTATTCATGATCACATTTAACCTACACTACAGCTGCCAAACATCCTAAGATTAAGAAATATTAATTCCACCCCTAACCCAGATTGCAGAAAAGGAAATTGAGGCTTTACCGGCTGAAGTGACTCACCCTGCATCTTACATCTGGTGTGAGGGATGGACAGATGGTAATACCTGTGTTTCAACTCTCACTTTCTCTGCTCTGGCTTTTTACCTCTTTGATACTTCAATCTCTCCCTTAGTCCATAATCCTGCACTTACCTATCATTATGAGAGCTACAATAATGCAGAACCCTCATTCAGAATAAGCAAATCAGATTTTTCTCTTTATAATTGTACAATATATCTATTTTCCTATTTATTACAAGGGGAGGAGGAGAAGCAATTTGAGTTAAATGCTCTCAGCCATCGGTTCCTTTGGTGGAGAATAGTCAGATCCTGGTATTACAGTAGTTTTCAGAACAATCTTGCCATCATCACAGCACTCCTTCAGCTGGGTGCCCCTTGCTGGTTTGTGCTGGCGAATGAATGAAAGCAAGTTGGGAAGATGTTTCTGAGAAGGTTGGGGGACTATTTAGCCATGGCCATCCTTTATCACATTGGCAGTGAAACTGTGAGCTACTTAGAAGAAACTCTGAGGGAATAGAGCCCAGAAGATCTGCTTTGATGAGAAGAAGAAGGTCTTAAAATATGCAGAGCCTGGGTCATGGGGACACAGGCATTTGTTTATTCCATTTAGTCATCACTGCCTTCTAGGAGTAGTGTGGAAATCTAAAGCACTGAGCTTCTGGAAGCAAGTGAGGAAAAGAAAACAAAATAGGAAAGCTCTGGAGTATTAAGGAGATCTGAAAAGAAACTTTGCAAACCTTATAGTTTTGCTGGTGTTGGCTCTATTATGTAAGACCAATCTAGAGTTCTGGGATACTCATAAATGATATTTAGAAACCTATTTATCAGAATACCTATTAGTATAAAGAAAAAAATATGAAATATTTAATATTTCTTTCATTCAACAAAATATTTCATCCCATCACTGAAGTGGTGATTGTATAACTACTGTGCACTGCCATGGGACCCATGCTCCTGGAGCCGTGCAGAATGGCCCTGATAACATGCTACTATTATCTAAAATTCCTAAATTTCCCTGCCTTCTTGGTGCTGCTACTGACTTTCTATGGGCACAACATGGATAATCTGTACATTTCAACTTGAATTTAATTTTAGTTTTCAATTTTCTCCAGCTGCAAAACAGATGGATTATATCTCCTCTTTCCCTCGATGTTGTTGGGTCAGTTTTACCAGAAAAAGGAGAATTACTCTGCAGCTTCCAAATATCAAGGAAGTGCAAAAACAGCCTGAAGGCAATAGAATATGGCAGCCAAAGGAACTGCTGGGCCCAGCGGCCCAAGATAACTATATAGTGTCCCTAGAATTTGTCAGTGTAAATGCTTATTTGGTTTCCTTTTCCCACATTCCCACAGCTTTTAAAACATCTAAATCCTACCTCTGTCTTGGCATTCTTTTACTGTGTATAGTAAGATATTATTACTGGATAGGTCTCAAGAAAGGGTAGCAATTTCACAATTTCATGAGTATGGAACATTGATTTTTGTTTTTTTATTTGATTTTGTAGTTTTTACTATGAGAACAATATGCATCAAATACCGGAAATTTTTTTTAAAAAGAGTTGTGACTATAATCTAACATTTCCTTGATGATTTATTGTATAGAAAGAAAACATTTTTATTGCAGCCTATTTTCCATGCCACAAATTTAATCTATAAATTATGTTTGAACTGAGGCACTTGCTACAAAACAATATTTCCTAGAAATGTGATTCTTACAGAATTTGTTTTGCTTTAGTTTCACGTATTCATCTCATGGTTATTTTTACCATATGTATATCAACAGAGAATATGAAACTATAGTGGGAATATTTAAATGAAACCTTCCCAAGTTGAGCAGCCTGGGGGAAGAGGAAAAAATTCAGAATAATCCAGAACCCTACTCCACTTCCTTTTACCACTGCATTTTATGCCGATTACTAACCTGCAATTTGAAAATATCACATTAAAAACAAAACAGATACTCTAACAAATGCTACTGAGTACCCAGGTGCAGTTTTGACACTTTGATAAAATGTATTTTTCATCCTAGGACAATAAATATAGAAGGTATTTTCTCTATTTCACCTGCTTTCCTGTCCTTTCCTGATCCATCCCATTCACCTCTAAAATCTACTTAGAGTAGATTTTAATCATTGGATCTGAATTATTTACATATACTTGAAGAGTAGTACATATTTAGCAATTTTCCGTCAATTTCTGAATACATATTGCACTTTCAAATTATGTATATTATAATCCACACAAAAAACAAAATGCAAACCTGCCATCAAGCTACAGAATTAAAGTCACTCACTTTGCACCATCTTTTGAAGCACACGTTGCCCCTTTCCAGCTTGGAGCCATTCTTTTTTAACCTTTTGAGGAACATAAAAGGATAAAATCAGCAAAACTAAAATGGTCATAGGCCAGATAGGAAATACTCCACTATTAAATATAATATTTACTGGTTGAGTAACTTTGAGTTTTGTATTTGATTTAGTTTTCCTATGACTTATATACTAGACACTTATTGAAAAGGGAAAAGTAGGCAATTTTGAGTCCTACATTAGAATATGGGTATTATGTCACCCCACCCACTGGTTAATTCCTTTCTAGTGACATAACAGAAGTTGATGTCTCTATTGGGAAAGATTTTAGGACTATGAACATATGACTTAAGCAAGTTAAGTTCTTTGAGCCCTAGTTCTCTTATCTGTTGAAGGCATTAATGTTCTTAACTTCAGAGTAGTATGTGATGGGGATTAAATCACTTTGTCCAACCTTATCAGAGTTCTAGAAGGAGACAAGGTAAAGTCCAGTCAGTGTTTTTTCTCATGCAGTAGCCAGAGAAAGCAACCCAGGATTTTACGTGTTAAAAACAGCCACAAATAATTCTTATGTGTAGCCCAGTTCGGGGAGCACTGTTCTGAGGGACATATTATTGGTTCAAAGAGTAACAATTTTTAGAGTTAATTTTGGGAATAAAACAATGCAACAGTCTGCTTGCTATTATGCTATTGCATTGCCTATGATTTAACTGCATAGGTATCTACAAACAGCATTTCATCTTTAAACTGATTTTGAGAACAGTATGAGAACAATTGTCTTTACAGATTTAGGCCTACAAAACGTAGCATAGTAAAAGCATGCACTATTATGGTTCTCCCATCCCTTGCTTTGGAAAAATATATCTTATGCCCCTGCATTTGTGAGAACATATAATTCTCTAAAGGAAAAGATAGGAGCACCATTCAATTATTTTGTTTCCTATCATGTAAGTGCTATTTAGTAAATCAACGCTTCAGTGCACAGTGGCCTAAAAAGGAAAGTTTTTATCCTACTCCAGTGGTAAAATCCAAGTAGTATGTGGTCAAGGACTCTGACTTAGAGTAGATTTTATCATTGGATCAGAATCATTTATGTATACTTGAAGCGTAGTGGATATTTGGCAATTTTCTGTCAATTTCTGAATATATATTGTATTGAAAAGGGTATACAAATATACAAATTATGTATATTATAATCCATGTGAAAAACAAAATGCAAACCTGCAATCAAGCTACAGAATTAAAGTCAGTCTTGCAGTTTAAAATTGCTCTTGTTTTTATAACTTGGGGGTTTCACATAGAATGTTTTTTGAAGAAACACAGAAAGTAAAAGACCATATAGATGTCCTTGCCAAGGGCTGGCAAACTACAGTCCACTGGCTAAATCTGGCCCACTGCCTGCTTTTGTAAATAAAGTTTTATTAGAACACAGCCACTCTCCTCTGTTTTTGTATTGCCTTTGGCAGCATTTGTTTTACAAAGGCAGAGTTGATTAATTGCAACAGAGACTGTATGGCTTTTAAAGTCTAAAATTTTTATTGTTAGGCCCTTTACAGAAAAAAGTTTCCTAGCTCCTATATACAGAATAAGCCTATGTAACTTGATGTCATACCAAGTTGATGATTCAACTCTAGGACTGAGATGTTTCATTTATTAACTTACACCAAATCTTATTCAAAAAGGTTTTGGTTTACAATAAAATATATAATAACAAAATTAATAAAATGTACATATAAAATTAGGGGCCAAACTGGTTATTCCACTTAGCTACCATAATTTAGGCTTAGTTTTGTCTGTGAGCCTCCAAGCACCTAGAACAAACAAGAGAAATAATAGAAGTTTTACTCTCAGGAAGAGGGAACCATTATGATTCATCCCCCTAACTTCCCACATGCTCAAATGAGATATTTAAAACAATTTTTTTCAAAGGGAGTATTAAGTAAACAACGGTAAGTTATGCAATGGGTCAAAAGCCAGAACAACATTTGTATTGAAAATAAAGTAGATGTCATATCTTGGTTCATATAGCAACATTCTAATATGAGTTGAGAGTATAACATTACACCATGATATAGCAAAGACATTTCCATAAAGGGCTAGAGTTAATACTACAATAAATAGTATTTATTGGAATTTGTATTGATATTAAACTTGATACAGTGTGTTCTGGAGAATAGTATTTAAATGATGCTGCTTCACAGCTTTTCAACTCCTAATAAGGACACTGTTATTTACCCAAATGTGTTCTTGGAAAATACTATTAAAATATATAGTTAATAGAGCAAGAGATACAGATCACTACTTAATGTTGTGGAAAATATAAAAAGGGAGATATATTTCCTTCCTTGTTTATAATTTAATAGATTTCTATCTTCCTATATTTTATTTACATTCACTTGCACTTTAAAGAATGTCCAACATCAGTATATCACTTGAAATTTAGTCTAATTTTGAAGGTTATTTATAGTGGCTACTTGCCAAAAGCTGTTTCTGAAGTTTGTATAGAAAAGAAACATCCACAACAGATCAATCTTAACCTTTGTAATGGAAAACATATTTCACATTTTTCTTTTTATTTGTAATAAAAAAGAAGCTATAAGGAAGTCGAGCTTTAAATTGCCCATAAGTAAGACGAATTTAACCACAATAATAACTTTCTTGGGGAGGTAGTAGACTTTGGGAATTAAAAAGTATAAGCATTGAAGTAAGACAGAACCTAGGTCGGGGTCCTTAGTGTTACCTTTTAATGGTTACATAACCTTGGGCAAGTAACTTATCCTCTGAAAGTCTTGGTTTTCTCATCTACAAGTTGATCCTTTTGAGGTTGTTTTAAGAATGGTACATAGTAATCACCCCATAAACGGGAGATAATATTGTTACTGTTGTCAAGAAGTAGTTACAGAAAGGAGAATATGACATTTCCCCAGTAGGGAGATGTATTTAAAATATGCAGTAGTATAAGAGTGCTGCTGTTGGATGTTATTATGGGTAAAATGAACTTGATGGGTGTTTTTCAATTTAGCCTTCTCAACTTATATGTTTTCATTAGAAGGTCTGGGTTGTAAATCCTCCTGAAATTCTGACATACTCTCCTGGATTATTCCCTTGGAAACATCTCACATAAAAAAAAATCTGTAAGCTTCCTAAGGTCAGGGACCATGTCTTTTCTGCTTATCATTTATAACCACACCTTCCACATAGGGGCATACGATAAATATTTATTAAATACATGAAGAAAGGAAGATAAAATAGTACATCAATATTTGGGCTCCTTAAACATCAAATTCACTCAGGAAACTCATATTAAAACTTAATTCATAAAACTTTTATTTTATTTGACTTCAGAGGAACACTGATATTCTACTTAGACTTAAGTCCACTCTTACACCAAAGATAATGAAACCATAAATATAATATTACATAGGGCTGATCGTTTATACATCAAATGATTCTATACTGCTGGGGCTTTTAAGTACTTGTGTCCATTTTTAAGAATTTTACTCTTGCCTTCCTTTCAAGGCTCTCCTGTTACATTTGCCAGGTTACTTGACCTGTTGATTTGGGGACAGGTTTGATGAGTTTTGTTCTATACATATTCAGTTATAGGTGCTGTGAACTTTTCATAGGGATGTATTCAGCAGAAACTCAAGCAAGCAGAAAGGCCAGGTCAGGAGATGTAGATTTGTGGGTCATCTGCTGAGAGGTGATAATTGATTTACTGAAGGTTCAATAGCCTATAAAGCAGCGTAACACATAGTGCTACCTAAGGATGCTCTCTGGTAAAAGTAAGTTTACAGCTTTTGCTACTTGCGAACATACAAAGCAAGAAGGAGGACAGTCAAAAACCGCGTCGTATCACTTAGGTCCTATCTGCATCCTCTATATTATGCCCTGTAGTTTATTTCTTAGTGTAATGTTAGTTTTATTGGTCTTCCAGTTTTTTGCTTTGAAAAAACATATATTATGATCCAGAATTTTAATAATATACTTCTCTAGAAAAAAAAGACACCATCAAATTATTCTCTTTCCTATCATCCAGGTGCTATTCAGTAAATCGTTGTTTTACTTCAAAGGATAGTAAGTGGCCAAAAAAAAAAAAAAAAGATGCGTATTTTTCTAAGTTTTTAACCTGCTCCTGGGGTCAAGTCTCAGTAATACGTAGTTCAAAAGACTCTGACACAGAGTATATTTTATCATTTTGTCAGAATTATTTACATATACTTCAAGAGGGTTTATTTCTACAGTTGCAGCAGAAGCCAGAACTGTAGCAGGAATGAGAAAACAGATTGTTCAACTGAAGAGAATGTTTCTGGGAGGCCCTATAAGTAGTTGAACCAATATTTTTGTATTCCCATTGTTTAACAAGGTGCTTGAATGCAAGATTTATTTTTAGTAACTCAAGAGGGCATCACTAGGACCAGTTTATGGAAGGACATTTTATCTATCAGAGTTGTCCAGCAGTAGAACAGCCCAGACCAAAAAGTAGGAAGTTTGGTTGCAACAGAAGCAACTCTAGGTTGCTGTATTATGTAGCAGAATGAGTGAAATGACCACCAAAGCTTTTTTTCAACTCTACAGTTCTGTGGTACAATATAAGACTCAAACACACAGAATGAGAGAAAACAAGACAAAAATGTGAATCTCTATCATGGCAGCGATTCCTTTTCTTTAGTCTTCGCTTTGTCTGCTGTTGCATGGGTGGAAGAGAGAAATAGCAGGCAAGGAAGAGGTGAGAAACACCAGTGTGGAGCAAATCAGGAGGTGGCCCTCTTGGACTAGTAGTGCACGTTTATAGCAGATGCTTCTGCTGAGAATTTAAGACTTGAGAGCCTAATGAACTTCTTTTCTCATTCCTTTTCCCCCTCTAGCCCCACACCAGCACCCTGCTGCTTTCCTGAGTTTAATATGCTCTATGACTATTTAGCAGGAAGACAAAAGAGTAAAGGTCACATTTAAAAGGCACTGCGTGTTTTGCCTTGCCGGTGTTTTGCCGAGAACACATTTGACATACGTTTTTCATTATGCAAGTAATAGGCTTTGGATGGTATCAGAAGTGCTTCTGTACTTTAGTTAATCAAACTGGGGGGAAAAAAGAAATTGAATCAAAGAAACATATAAGACTGTGCTATTCTATTTTATTATGTTATGACACACAGTAATTGTATGCTCAGGTTTATTGTTATTTTCCTCAGTGCTTATAGAATTACTGATGTATTTATGACCAAACAGAATTCGTTCTTTAATTGGCTCACTGGAGCTCAAGGAATGTTTATTTAACCTTAACTCAGTTGAGTTGTTTAGACTACAGGGACTTGAGTTCAATTTACTTTAATTTTTGAAAAAAATTTTCTTATTTATAAAAGTTGAGCTTAGAGTGACCTCCCCATTCTGATGTTTTCTTTACCCTTCGCTGTGCACAAAGAACAAAAAGCCAGTGTCTCATTTTTACTCCAAAGAAACTAAACTGCTTCCTTAAATGGGTTAGCTCTTACAACTGAAAATGGCAACCAGATGTTTACCAAAGTCCCTAGCATTGCGCCTTCAAGCCTAGCTTCTTTCTAATTGTTTGATCTTTTTAAGTTACATAGAAACCAGACTGGGTATTTAAATTGTCTAAAGCTGGGAAATGCTTAAATATAGCTTTGAAGATACTTTCTCTGAACTATCTTGTTAGATGTACCTTCTTTTATTTTTAAGGAAAAATGCAGCACTGAAAATTTGGTAAGTAATTTACTTCAGGTCATTGTTCTTTTTGTATATCTTTAAAATGGAAAAAAGACTATTTTTTGAAAAGAAATTAGACATTTTTGTTTAGTTTTGCCTAAACTGTGCTTTGAATGGCAGATTTAATTTGTAAAAACACATAATATCCGAATTACATTTAGATTGAGGAAGGACTCCAGGAAAGATAAACAAACTCCTTCATATGGGAGCTTTCAAACCACAGTTTGTGGATTAACTAAAAAGGGAGTTTGGAGACTCCAAGTACAGTGTGTTCGCTATGCCAATGCATTATCCAGTTTAGCTGCTTGAAGTATTTTTGACATTTTTCTCAATTTGGGAGGAGTTTGAGAGCTTCTAACTATAGTTCCCAGACTGTCTTTTAATGATTGTACAACTTTTACTTTCTACTCTCAATATTATAAATATTGTTGAAACCTCCCAACTCACTTCCTTTTTAGACTTGATGTTTCCCAAAATAATTAACATTTTCCCCTGATGGTCTTTCATCTTTTTTAGCTGAAGTTGCTTCCCTCTAACACTGTCTCTCGGTGGACATACAAACTACCATTTGGGTAATAAAGTCTTAAGAAAAAGTAGAAATTTTTTCTTAGCAATCTCTCTCCAATTAAATGTCTATAATGACTTTTGCCCCCACCTACCTCCTAAAATTGTGCCTTCAAAATTTACCAAGAAACTCCTTTTTGTTAGGAAATTCAGTCACTATTGAATTGCAATATTTTTGGTATGAGAATAGATTTGGGCATGAGTAGTATATCAGTGTTTCTCAAAAGTTATATAAATTCTATTTAAATAATGAATTAAGCATTGATGTGAATTCACTGAGGTAATTTCTCAGTTTCTTTTTTCTTACTCTAGCAGTGTTTCCCAAACTTGATGAAATGCAGGAGCCGTAGTGGAATAAACACCTTGCACGCGGTATGGCTTGGGAGTGTTCTTCCAAACCCTTTTCTCTCTTAACCTCCTGAATGACGCCTTAACCTGCATCTCCCATCTTTCAACCCCTCCTTCTTTGTGTTCTTTCTCCAAATATGGACATTCTCTAAGACGTTTATCCCCAGTCATTTTTTTCCTTTGCTTGATATTCCTGTCAAGAATTTTTTCTACTCTGCAGATGCAATATCCCCCTCAGGAGACATAACCTCTAAATAAGGTTGAATCCTACCTAATTTGTCTCCTATGGGCAGAATTTGGAGAGTCAAGATTGGCCAGGTTCCTGACAGATGTTTTGATTTGTGTGTCCTACCGCCTCAACATGTGTAAAACACAACTGATGGTGCTATCCCAGCAGTATCTATCATTCTTGCCTGACATGGTTCTGTTGCTAGTTCCATGTTCCCTCACTCTCTCAGCTCTAAAGCTCATCGTCACATCCCCCATCCCCGTTAGGAGATCACTATGATTCGGGCAGTCTTCCTTAAGCTCTGAGCGATCATTTCTTTCTTAAAAACATGTTAATTTCTGCGACGCCAACTTTATATTTCTATTGAGCAAATGACAGTAGTATAACCGTCAAAAAAACAAACAAACATAAAACAAACAAAAACAGAGGACTTGCTTACTTAGGTGAACTGGAATCTCAAGTTTTCAAGAGAAACTGGCCTGTTCAGGGATCTACCTGCCTCCTTACAGTTTCAGTTTCTCTTTCCTGAAATCACAACACACATCTGTCACCAAGCCCTGTAAAATGTGCATCTGCTCTGCCCTGGCTCTGCTTTCCATACAGCTGCTTTGCCTCATCCTTCTGCTATCATAGTGGCTATTAAACACTCCCCTATTATTTTCTACTAAACAGAACACATATTTCTTTTTTTTTTTTTTTGAGACGGAGTCTCGCTCTGTCGCCCAGGCTGGAGTGCAGTGGCGCAATCTCAGCTCACTGCAAGCTCCGCCTCCCGGGTTCACGCCATTCTCCTGCCTCAGCCTCCAAGTAGCTGGGACTACAGGCGCCCGCCACCACGCCCGGCTATTTTTTTTTGTATTTTTAGTAGAGACGGGGTTTCACCGTGGTCTCGATCTCCTGACCTCGTGATCCGCCCGCCTCGGCCTCCCAAAGTGCTGGGATTACAAGCATGAGCCACCGCGCCCGGCCCAGCACATATTTCTTAATCAGGCATTCAATACTTCCCCTGCCATGGGGTCAGACACATCCACATCCCTGCTATAGCCATAGTTCTCAGGCCTGTTCACACATTCCAATTACTTAAGGAACTTAAAAATTTAAAAACCAGTGCCCAGGTGACACTCCAGAAAATTAAATCAGAATTTTGGGGGAGGGAGACAGACCAGGACATCATCATTTAAAAAAAAAAAAAAAGGTTTCCCAGGTGATACTGATACATGGCTAGGGAGGATAGCTACAGTAATTGGCCTGCTCACCTTTGCCTGATCACATTTCAAAGCTTTCTGCCTTACGATGGTGTTGAAGTTTTTGTTTCCTAGAGCTCCCTCCTTTCTGTCAGTTCTTTTTTTTTTTTTTTGAGACAATCTGGCTTTGTTGCCCAGGCTGGAGTGCAGTGGTGCAACCATGGCTCACCGAAGCCTTGACATCCTGGCCTCAATAAATCCTCCCACCTCAATCCCTGAGTAGCCAGCACTACAGGAGCGTGCCACCAAGCCCAGCTAATTTTTCTTATTTTTTTTTTTTTTTTTGTAGACAGGGGAATCTCACTATGTTACCCAGACTGGTGTTGAACTACTGGGCTCAAGCAATTGTCCCGCCTCAGCATCTCAAAGTGCTGGGATTACAGATGTGAGCCATCTCGCCTGGCTCTGTCATTTCTTAAAGTTCAAATGAATATATGAATTTCCCCCTCAAGTCTTCTTGAGCTAGAAATGGTGAACAAATTTCCTTAGACCTCATCACACATTATTCATATATCACTGATGCCTAGGGTATGCTTTGTGTCATACTTTTTGATAATTTTTGTGTGTTCATCTTATCTCCCCTTTTGTATTATAAACTTCTTGTGAAGCAGGGAGCATTTTATTCATCTATTTATATGGTATTCTGCATAAAACAGTGCCATGCATATACCTAGCAGATACACAATTAAATGTATATGGAATTGAAAAAACAAACCTACAAATACACTAATAAAATAGCTGAATCTCTCCTTCAGATATTCAAGTGCTGTTTTCTTCTTTGGACTTTTGGAAAAAAAATTAGTGATCATAAAGAAACAGCTCTATGGTAGAGCAAAATGAAACGTGCTCAGGGCTGTGTCTGAGCTCAACCAATTGAGGAACAGAACTCACATCCCCCTACCCCTAGTGAAGTCTCTTTGTAACATTCTTTCAGATCTCATCAAGCCAGTGACATCTCTGTTGCCAAAGAAAGAATTCTACCAACAAGTTAATTATAACATTTAATAATAATAATAATAATAATGAGTTTCAGCTCTTTCTCGAAGGAAAAGTAGGAAAGTCACATGTGAATCTCACCATTTATACAACAAAATGTTCCATTTAGAGTGGAGAACTCTTGGAATTTAAAAAATCTTGTTTAACATTCCACCTCCTTATCAGAGTCACTAAACAAGTGATTAAGGGATGAGGAGAACAGAGGCGACTCTTGGGGACCTGACTAGCTCTATATTTTATAATTATCAGAAGCTAAAGGGAATCCCTGTCTGGATGTTTGCTTGAAAACACAGTTTTGGCAAAAACTACCATGGTACCTACTGATTTGCTAGGATGGTGATTTTCAAATTTGGCATGCGTCAGTGTTCTCTGGAAGGCTTGTTGTGTTGCAGACTGCAGATCGCTGGGCCCTACTCACAGTAGATCTGATTCAGTAAAATGGAGAGGCAGGTTAAAAATTTGGATTTCTAACAAGTTTCCAGGTAATGGTAATATGCTGGTCCTGGGACCACGTGTTGAGAATGACTGTGCTAGTTACTTTTTTATTATGGTTTTTCAGCTTTTCTTACAGAAGCACAAAGAACTTCTGTGTATTTCCTATTTAAGTAGTTAGTAGCCAAACAATTCCTCATTTGCCTTGCCAGGACCCTGAATCAACCTTTCACTTTGGGGAGAAGCCCCACTACTGAATTTGCGTAGATGCTGAACCCATTAATTATGAGTTGACTTGCAAAGTATTTGTACATGTTAGCTTCTTTACAGTCAAAACAAGTGATCTCATTTTAAAATGATAGCACAAGCAGCTGAATTTAGACTGTCTTTGGACACACTGAACTTTCTGGAAGAGAGTGGGATCAAGGCAAAAATATGAACACATGATTTATTGCACATAATAATTACAGGCCCCAAACAGAAGCAAGATGATACTGTGGAAAAGAACATTGGCCTAGGTTGCATTGTCTATGTGAAACCATGTCTAAATTGCTTAATTTCTCCAGATGCTTTTCATCTGCATAAAATGGATATTTTTGGATTGAATGACCTTTGAGGTCCATTCCATTTGGAAAGTGCAAAAAGAAGTACACTAATGAATGAGAGGGATTACCTGTAACCCACCAACAATGATAATTAATTTTGGATGTTTCTTTATAAGCTTTTATACATTTTATGCAGTTTTCTAGCTTGCTTTTTTAGCTATTAGTTTAATAGCTAATAATAATAAAGCATTTTTAGCTTTATTATTATCAGAAACACATACCATAAAAACTTTGTAAACATTATTTCAATGGCTGTATAAAGTTATATTATATAAATTTATTTAATACTTCCTTAACCTAATTTACCTAATTTTTCCAACATCATTAGATAATTATATTTCCCACTGTTTTGCTGTTGTAAATAATGCAATCATGACATTATTATATATAAATCTTTGTCCACATTCCTAATTATTTTTAGCATAGATTTCTGAAATTAAAGTTATTAATAAAGGGTGAGAATCATTTCTAAAGGTCTTCATTTGTGTTATCAAAATTCTATCTGAAAAGGTTAAGTCATTTCTCATCAGTTGCACAAGAAATTTCCCATAAGAAACAAATCTCTTATTTTAATAAGTGAGGCTATTTTAAGATTGATAACTTTACCTGTTGTTCTATGGAAGTATAGAGTGAAATTCCAAATTCAAATTGTAGTATAAAACTGATGAACTTTTTTCTGGAAAATTGTTATTTGTGTCATATTAGAAATTCTGGGAATGCTGGAATGGCAGGCACGTTCCACGGTTATCTGAAAACTCATCCAGATAGCAAATGTATCGGGGATAATGAGGGTTTACATTTTCATTGGTTTGTTTGCTCAAATATTTCTGTTCATTATTTGTCCACCTTCAGGAGAGATAGCATATTAAGGTTAATCAGCAACAATTTATTTTGTGTGGTACCTGAAATCTCTATAATTGTACACGACATGATTACCACAGGATAAAATTGATTTTTCTTTCTTGTCTTATGGAAAGAAATCCTATTATCTTGTCTTACCACATTGAGTATTTTTAAGGCACTCTGTCTTATATCAGAGACACTTTGAATTTTAAAATAATCAATGTCCAGGTTAATTTTATATACATTTTCATATCTGTATAATTTGTTTGGCATTTTATAGTGCTTTAAAAGATACAGTGTGTGAAAAGACAATTTATGTTTTAGAGAATGATGTTCCTTACCTTGATGCATAGTCTTCCTGTTTATAAAGATGTTACATGTTTATGGTGGAATATTCAATCAAATACTGGTAAATACAAAAATAAAAGTGAAAATTACTCCAAATTCCAGAGATAACATGGTTAACAATGTTGTGCATATTTCCAGGAATCTTTTTAAGCATCACACATGCACACACACACACACACACACACGATAAACACACACACTTATGTTTTACTCTTTTACCTCCTGCCTCTTTACAAACAGTACATGATAAAAGACTTGCCATATTAACAATCTTAAACAATTAATACATTTTTAAATCAATAGCTTTAAGCTAGCCTTTATTGAGTACAGTATTCCTCCCTTATCCATGGTTTCACTTTCCATGGTTCCAGTTACCCGTAGTCAACTGCAGTCCAAAAATATTAAATTGAAAACTCTGAAATAAACAATTTGTAAGCTTTAATTGTGCATCATTCTGAGTAGCATGAAGAAATCTCAAGCTGTCTCACTCTGTTCTGCCCCAGGACATGAATCTTCCCTTTGTCTGACATCTCCGTGCTGTAGATGCCCCCTACCCTTGAGTCACTTGGTAGCCTTCTTATTTATCAGATCGACTTTCATCTCAGTGCTTCTACTCAAGTCATCTTTATTTTACTTAATGGCCCCAAAGGGCAAGAGTAGTGATGCTAGCATATTGTTATAATTATTCTATTTTATTATTAGTTATTGTCATTAATCTCTTAATGTGCCTAATTTATAAATTCAGCTTTATCAAAGATATGTATATATAGGAAAATAATAGTATTTATTGTGTTTTGTACTATCCATAGTTTCAGGCATCCACTTGAGGGGGGAGGTCTTGAAACATATCTCCTGCAGATAAGGGGAATTAGTATATTAATTAAATGCATTGTTCTATGCACTTTATATGTATTAACTAATCTATTTCTCACTTCTAGTCCACAAGGTAGATATTTCTATTTCAAAGATGAACTGAGGTTTAGACAGCCATATATCCAAAGGAGTTCATGTCATAAGTGGTGGAGTTGACGCTTGACACAAGGGTCCGTTTATCATCAAACCTGAGCTTTTAACCAGAGTATCATACAAATTTCCTGAAAGTGTATAGAAAATGCATGCTTCATTCTTTTTAGCATATTATTGTATGCATACACCATATTTTTAAACGAATTCCTTCTTAATAGATAATTAGATTTTTTCAACTTGTTGCTATAAAATACAACTTTGCTGTGATATTCATTTATATTATATTTTAGAGATTTGAGTTATAATACAAAATTATTGCATCAATGGGTAAAAATATTAAAACTGTGGGCCCATCTGCCAACCTTTTCCTTTTTTTGTTTTTTCGAGATGGAGTCTTGCTCTGTTGCCCAGTTTGGAGTGCAGTGGCGTGATCCTGGGTTCAAGCAATTCTCCTGCCTCAGTCTTCTGAGTAGCGGGGATTACAGATGCCTTCCACCACACGCAGCTAATTTTTGTATTTTTAGTGGAGATGGGGTTTCACCATGTTGGCCAGGCTGGTCTCGAACTCTTAAACCCAAGTAATCCACTCGCCTTGGCCTCCCAAAGTGCTGGAATTATGGGTGTGAGCCACCACACCCAGCCAGTCTCTGCCAATCTCTCTACAAAAAGATGGTTTCTGTTTTTGCTTCCACCTACAGTGCTGATACCCTATGTGTCTTCAGTATTAGACATTATCACATGTCTTCAGTATTGGATATTTATCTCATCAGATTAAAAAATGACACTAAATTTCTATTTTTAATAAAAATTTTGATTTGCACATCAACTGAAAATATATTATTGACTAAATACATTTAAAATAATTTTATTTGTAAAACTTTTAATACTATGTATATATGATTACACAGTTCATAGAAAAGCAAATTTAAATGACAAAATGAAGAAAAGATGCTGAACCTCATAAAAACTTAAGGAAAAATAATTTAAAATATAGTGTATTACTTTATATTCATGAGATTGGCAAAACCTAAAATTAGTGATATCACCTATTGATGGTGAGGATTCTGAGAAAGAAAACTCTCATACCTTGCTTGTGGAAATGTGAAATATTATGGCCTTTTTTTTGGGAAAGCAATCTGGAAATATCTATACAACTTTAAGTATACTTTTAAGCCAACAATCTTATTCTTGGGAACCAATATGATAGAATTTAAAGCATCAAAACATTATAAAGTATATACCTAAATCTTAAAATTAATAATGTTAATGAAGTAGGAAAAATGATTTTAAATAAGGACAGACAAAAGAAGCAAGATTGCTATACAGATTTTTAGTAGTAAACAATTAGAGATAAAAACAGCAAATTATGTTCTAAGCATTTCTGGAAAGGTAGAAAATTAATGTTATGAGACTAAGTGAAACTATGATTTGGCATAATCCTGTTAAAATATGTGAGATAAAGTGTGCTTCTCCATCATTCTCAGCAAACTAATATGGAACAGAAAACTAAACACCGTGTGTCTCATAAGTGGGAGTTGAACAATGAGAACAAATGGACACAGGGAGGGGAACGTCATACCGCAGGTCCTGTCAGGGTGTCCGGTGGTGGGGGGGGAAGGGGAAGGAGAGCATTAGGACAAATACCTAATGTATGCGGGGCTTGAAACCTAGATGACAGGTTGATAGATGTAGCAAACCACCATGGCACATGTATGTATACTTACGTAACAAACCTGCACGTTCTGTACATGTATCCCAGAACTTGAAGTAAAAGAAAAAAAAACGAAAAAAACAAAAAAACAAAAACACTTCTTAGAGGCATAGGAATGATGCAGTTTAATAGTACTTGGCATAGTTTCACATTGGCCTAAATATTCTTCATCTCATAGATGACAGTTAGCCTTAGGAGACACTTCTGATATACCCTTGGCTGCTGGGAACAGGGCCAATTTTAGGAAAATTGTGAAGTGGGTGAAACTTGTCTTAGGCGACAGCCCTGATTACTTATTACCCAGCTTCCTCCGTATCTAAAGCATACACGTTAGGATCCAAGGAGACTTGGCCTGGCTTACCAGGTAGCACTTACCACCTGGAGCTTGTTGTTATTTACTCATGAAAATGTACCTTCCTCCATCGTATTTCAGGGCTCAAGATGTCACCTATTCTAGCAAATAAGAGGAAACTGCTGAGCCTGGTTCTAGGTAATGCACATACATTTTAACTGAGGCCAACTACTCTGAGGTCCTCTCTTTTTCTTAGATTGAAACCACTGCTGAGTGTCTGTCAGGTTAATATTTCTTCCTTCTGTGGGAGGAATGCCTGCTGAAGAAACATGAGGGTGTGGGTCAGGGTTAGAAGAGAAGATTATTATTTCCTGTGTTTTCTGCATGACACTATGTTATGTCACTGTGTTCAGAAGCCTTAATAATAGGCTGGCAAGACACATAGAAGTCACATTTTGTTACTTGAAAGTTCGTCACCAAGATGTAGGATTTATCTGCCTGTATCTACCTACCACCTACCTAGCTATTCATTAAATAAATGCTTATATAAAGCTATCAAATACTGACAGTGTCCTACACACTTTACAAATATCAACTCACTATCCCTGTAACATGCCCAAAATGTGAGTATTATCATTCCTGGGAGGTCTGAGTTTTATGCCTCATATCCTCTATTTGAAATGACCCTGAACAAGCTCATTAGATTATCTATTGTTTGATTTTAAAATGGAAGATAAGACTTTCTTCATAAATATCTCACAGTAATGTTATGGTTGGGTTCAATAAATCTCCAAAGATTATTGAAAATACTGCTTATGAATAGGAGATGTGTAATCCTAAAATACTTGTGGCATTAAGTAATAAGCCATTGAGAAACAGTTGATTCTTCTTCTCATGTTAGCGAATTATATTTTCTCAAGCCCTGATTCTCATCTGTGCTGAATTAATGTGGATTTATTCTTGAAATAAATTAGAAATCAGTGGTTCTCTCCTCCCTCTTAGACATCTCACAATCCCCAATGCCTTATTATACAATGTTACCCAGATATGATGAGGTTTTATTCATTGCATTTCACAAAAGTCATGAAAAATAACATTTAGTAGGACAGGAAGAAGGAATAATATTTGGTTAAATGAAGTGTCATAATGCTAATTATACACTAAAACCTCTTTTGCTGTTCTGCAGAATTTGGCATAAGGAATGTCTATCAAAAAGCCATATTATATACTCAAGTAATACAAGTAATAAAAGAAGCCAAGATAAAGCATCAAACTCAAAACAAGGATTATAAGGCAGACATTATTATAGCCAGAATCAAGGTTTTTTTGTTTTTGTTTTTTTTTTTTTTGTGAGACAGAGTCTCACCCTGTCGCCCAGGCTGGAGTGCAATGGCGTGATCTCGGCTCACTGCAACCTCCGCCTCCTGAGTTCAAATGATTCTCCTGCCTCAGCCTCCAGAGTAGCTGGGATTACAGGCATCCACCACCATGCCCAGCTATTTTTTGTATTTTTAGTGGAGATGTAGTTTCACCATGTTGGCCAGGCTGTTCTCAAACTCCTGACCTCGTGATCTGCCCGCCTCTGCCTTCCAAAGTGCTGAGATTACAGGTGTGAGCCACTGTGCCTGGCCGACATCAAGTATTTTATAAGTAACACTAAGCACTCAAGTTTTGTTCAACACACTGTTATTAAGTAAGAGCTATATGTAGGACCCTATAATTGGTGTGGGTAGGGGAGGGAGCATTACAAAGGTGAGATCTTTCAAAGAACAATTGGGCAGAGGTGTATATCAGTGTTTCTTGAACTTATTTGTATATACCAATCATCTAGGGAGCTTACTGGCAAATTCTGATTTGGTATGGTCAAAGATGGGGCCTGAAAATTTGCATCTTCACCAAGCTTTCAAGTCATGACAATGTAGATCTATGGAGCATTTCTGAGTAGCAAGGCTATACATGTTTAAATGTAATATCAGGTAAAATAGAAGCAGTCTTAAGGGCAGAAATAAAATGTTATGGGAGAACAGAAAAGGAAATGGGCAATTCTGAATGTGGGGACCTAGGAAGGTGCCACAAGTAGAACACTTGGCGTGTAAGGATGATTTCTTAAGCAAATATTGGAGGGAAGAGCATTCAGCAGTATGAGCTCCATACTAGAGGCATACAGGTTTGTAAGAGCTTGGAGTTTCAGGGACCAAAAAAAGGCAGGTGTGGCTGGAGAACAGGAGTGTTTGTGGTAGGGAGGGGCTACTTCTGGGGAAAGGAGACTGGAAGACTGGGTTGGAGTAGATGTGCGGGGACTTGGTTGCTTTGCTAAGGAATTTGACCTGTAGTGTTCTGACAAGGATGAGATCTGTATTTTAAGAGAATAACTCTGACTATAGGAAGAAAAATAGATTCTAGAAGGAAAAATAATTAGAAGCAGGGAGACTAGCTAGAAGACTTTGCAGAGATGATGTCTTAGATTTAGAGAATAGGATAGGATTTAGAAAGGCCAGGAAATATTTTAAAAATTTAAATTTAGAATTGATGGTGTTTGAAATCAATAAGATTTGGGAATGAGATGTGAGTACCAGTTGAAGATGTCCTTATGCCTTGTAGTTTGAGAAAGAGTGGCTATAGCTTTGATGATTAAAAAAAAATGTAGGGCTGGGCACATTGGCTCAGGCCTGTAATCCTAGCACTTTGGGAGGCAGAGGTGGGAGGATTGTGTGAGCCCAGGAGTTTGAGACCATCCTGGCAAACATAGTGAGACCCCTGTCTCTACAAAATATTTAAAAATAGCCAGGTATAGTGGTGTGCAGATGCAGTCCAAGCTACTCACGAGGCTGAAGCAGGAGGAACACTTGAGTGCAGGAGGTCAAAGCTGCAGTGAGCCATGATCGCACCACTCCATTCCAGCCTAGGTGACAGAGTGAGACCCTGTCTTAAAAAAGTTAATAATAAAAAAATAAAAAAAAATAGAAAGGAGGAAGAGCAGGTCTTTTGGTGGGAGATAATGGGTTCAAATTTGCACGTTTTCAGCAGGGCATCTCTTCTAGAGTATTACTGGACATGCCTCTTGAAACATAAGAAAGATTAAGAAATGTAAATTTGTGAGCCAATGACAGAAGCCATAGTTAAAACCATATATGTCAATAAAATGCCAAAGGAGTTGTTAAATTTAGAGGGAAACAGTAATAAAGGTAAAGGAAAGGTAGGGATTTGAGGGGCTGCATACATTAAAAAAATTTATTTCAATAGGTTTCTGGAGAACAGGTGGTGTTTGGTTACATGAATAAGTAACTTAGTGGTGATTTCTGAGATTTTGGTGCACCCATCACCCAAGCAGTGTACACTGTACCCAATGCATAGGCTTTTCTCTTTCACCATTCCCCAGCCTTTTCCCCAAATCCCCAAATTCCAGCGTATCATTCTTACGCCTTTGCATCCTCATAGCAGCTCCCACATACTACTGAGAACATATAATGTTTGGTTTTCCATTCCTGAGTTACTTCATTTAGAATAATAGTCTCCCAGTTCCATCCAGGTTGCTGTGAATGCCATTATTTCATTCCTTTTTATGGTTGAGTAGTATTCCATGGTGTGTGTGTGTATATATATATATATATATATTTTTTTTTTCTTTATCCACTCATTGATTGATGAGCATTTGGACTGGTTGTATATTTTTGAAATTGCAAATTGTGCTGCTATAAACATGCTTGTGTAAGTATCTTTTTCATATAATGACTTCTTTTCCATGGGTAGATACCTAGTAGTGGGTTTGCTGAATCAAATAGTAGATCTATTTTAAGGGTTTTAAGGAATCTCCACACTGTTTTCCATAGTGGTTGTACTAGTTTACAATTCCACCAACAGTGTTAAAGTGTTCCTTTTCACTACATCCATGCCAACATCTATTTTTCTTTTTAGTTTTTGATTATGGCCATTCTTTCAGGAGTGAGGTGTTATCACATTGTGGTTTTGATTTGCATTTTCCTGATAATTAGTGATGTTGAGTATTTTTTCATATGCTTGTTGGAAATTTATATACCTTCTTTTGAGAATTGTCTATTCATGTCTTTGGCCCACTTTTTGATGGGACTGTTTGTTTTAGTCTTGCTGATTTGTTTGAGTTCCTTGTAGATTCTGGATATTAGTACTCTGTTGGATGTATACATTGTGAAGATTTTCTTTCCCTCTGTGGATTGTCTGTTAATTCTGCTGATTATTTCTTTTGCTGTGCAGAAGCTTTTTAGTTTAACTAAGTCCCTTCTATTTATCTTTGTTTCGGTTGCATTTGCTTTTGGGTTTTTGGTCATGAAGTCTTTGCCTAACCTAATGTCTAGAAGGGTTTTTCTGATGTTGTCTTCTAGAATATTTGTGGTTTTGGGTCTTAAATTTAAGTCTTTGATTCATCTTGAGTTGATTTTTGTGTAAGGTGAGAGATGAGGATCCAGTTTCATTCTTCTACATATGGCTTTGCAATTATCCCAGCACCATTTGTTGAATATGGTGTCCTTTCCACACTTTATGTTTTTGTTTGCTTTTTTTGAAGATCAGTTGGCTATAAGTATTTGGGGTTATTTCTGGGTTCTCTATTCTGTTGTATTGTTCTATGTGCCTATTTTTATACCAGTACCACGCTGTTTTGGTGACTACGGCCTTAAAGTATAGTTTAAAGTCAGGTAATGTGATGCCTCCAGATTTGTACTTTTTGCATAGTCTTGCTTTGGCTATGCGGCTCCTTTTTGGTTCCATATGAATTTTAGGATTATTTTTTCTAGTTCTGTGAAGAATGATGGTGATATTTTGATGGGAATTGCATTGAGTTTGTAGATTGCTTTTGGCAGTTTGGTCATTTTGACAATATTGATTCTACCCATCCATGAGCATGGGATGTGTTTTCATTTGTTTGTGTCATCTATGAATTCTTTCAGCAGTGTTTTGTAGTTTTCCTTGTAGAAGTCCTTCACGTCCTTGATTAGGTATATTCGTAAGTATTATTATTATTTTTGCAGCTATTTTGAAAGGGGTTGAGTTCTTGATTTGATTCTCAGCTTGGTCACTGTTGGTATACAGCAAAGCTACTGATTTGTGTACATTAATTTTGTATCCTGAAACTTTGCTGAATTCGTTTACCAGTTCTAGAAGCTTTCTGGATGAGTCTTTAGGGTTTTCTAGGTATACTGTCATATCATCAGCAAGCAGTGACAATTTGACTTCCTCTTTGCCAATTTGGGTGCCCTTTATTTCTTTCTTTTGTCTGTTGCTCTGGCTAGGACTTCCAGTACTATATTGAATAGAAGTGGTGAAAGTGGGCATCCTTTTCTTGTTCCAGTTCTCAGGGGGAATGCTTTCAACTTTTCCCCATTCAGTATAATGTTGGCTGTGGGTTTGCTGTAGATGGCTTTTATTACCTTAAGGCATGTGAGGAGCTGCATGTATTAAGAAGGGGCTTTCAACTCCAAATTTGATCTATTTTTCAGTCCTCTGAATTTTTTTAAAATTGGAATTTATTTGTGGAAGAATGCATGTTGCATAAAAAGTAATTATCTTTACTTTCAGCATTATAATGTTGATTGGTTTTGTGATACAACATTCTTAGTATAAAATACTTTGGTGAGATATATAATTAATATGTGAAAGTTTGTGTCTAGTTACCACCACGTAACAATCATCATCTTATTTCTTCTGGAGAATTCATTTATTCAGACTTTTAAAAACTGAAGTCCATACTTTGTTCAGATTTTCTTAGTTTTCATCTAATGTTCTTTTTCTGTTTAAAAATCCCATCCAGTATACCGTATTACATTTAGTCACTGTGTTTCATCCAGCTCATTCCTCTTGGCTGTGACAGTTTCTCAGACTTTCCATTTTTGATGACCTTGACAGTTTGGAGAGGAACTGGTCAGCTATTTTGATGTCCCTCAGTGGGAATTTGCCTGACGTTTTTCTCATGATTAGACTAGAGTTATGGTTTGAAGGAGTGTGAACACAGAGATAAAGCATCATCCTTATCACGTCATGTCAAGAGTTTTTACAACCCACGTGACTTAGCTCTGTTCATGTTAACCTGATTATCTGACTGAGGTAATGTTTGCTAGGTTTTTCCACTATAAAGTTATTCTTTTATTCCCTCTTTCCATGTTGAACTATTTGGAAAAGTGTCACCATGTGCCATTCACACTAAAGTAGTAAGAACTTATGCTCTACCTCCTTGGAGGCAGAGTAGCTGCATAACTGTTTTGGAATTCTTCTGCATGAGATATTTGTCTCTTCATCACTATGTATTTATTTATTCAGTCAGTTGTTTGCACGATTATGAGCTCATGGATATTTATTTTCTACTTTAGCTTATAATTCAATATTACTCTATTTATTTAGTTGTCCAGATTGCTCCAGCTCTAATCGTTGACTTCAGTGTGTCTTTGACGTACCTTTGTTGTTGCTTTTGTTTGTTTGCTTGTTTGTTTTTGAGCACTTTCTTACTTTCTGAAACTGCAACAGTCTAGGCTTATCTTGTGTATTTCCTGCCCCAACCCTTGAATCAGTCATTCCTCCAACAACATGGTTCCTTTTATTGGAGAATGGTATTATAAACCAACATTTTGCAATGGGAGTTTTATGATTTTTAAATTGTTGCAATGTTAATACCTTTTAAGGTGTTTTAAGCTGCTGAGCATTTCAGACATTTAGAAATTTGGTAAAATGCAGTAACGAGAGTGTTGTCCCAGACAGACAATAGTCTTGAAAGCAGTAAAAATGTAAGCACACGTACCCACACATGTGTACAGTCAGTTACACTTCGAAAGAAGATGACATAAATGGCATGAACACCTTTTTAAAAAAATCATTTTAAAAAACTAGGAGGGAACTTTAGCAAGCCTTCTAAAGTGAACATTTCTCAAAGGATTTATTTCACAAGAGTAAACTCATCGATTTCCTTTTATGCTTTTTTAAATGGCAAATTTCTTCACAGCAAAAATCTTTTCTTTTGAAAAATTTTAGGATAATGTCACTTTCTTGAATTTATGAGTAGCTTAGAAAAATTTGGGGAGCTCAAAACTCATCACAGATACTATTATATCTCATTGATCTTTACAACCTCTTGTTGGGCAGAAAGAGGGTAGACATTAGGACAGGAAAGCCTGACCCCTAGTATGGGTTTAGGCCATTCATGGAGAGAATGGTTTAAAATTTATCTGTTGTGTAACATAACATTTTCATTAACCCTTAAAGGACATGGAGCCAGAAGCATAGCAAGTAAATACCCATGACCAGCCACTTGAGGTGAAGAAACCAGATTTAATTAGATTTTGTGGCCATGTTGTATAGTTCATTTAGGATCTCAAGTTTCCGTACATATGCTTTCTCTTAAATTTAATTCTGAAAATTGAAATAGTCAACCCAGTAAACATCTACTAAGTGTCTACTATAGTCAGTGTTAGAAACAATAAGGTGACTGTTTCTTGTCCTTAAAGAGCAATCATAAATAAAATTAATTATGGGTGCTATGGTACTGTTCCATAGCTACATGAAGAGTGCAGAGTAAGGAATTGGTTAATGCAACTTGAGAAATTTGGGAGGAGATAAAGGTATTTGCAATGATTAACTTATATCCAACTAATCTTGTGGTGGAATCAAGTATAGACCCTAATTTATCATCAATAAGCTAAAAATGTACTCATGAACATAATACTATGCACTAATCCTGATAAAAGATGGATACAGGTAAATACTTTGTTATTTAATAGGGATTTTATAATTGAATTGTGAAAAGAAGAGTAATACAAATGAACAGTGAACAGATAAAATATCCTCACATATTATATTGTAAAGGAATACTATGAATTATTAAAAAATTAAACACCTTTACTACTTCACCGTAAAGGAAAAAAACTCAGGAAATCATCCTTGTTGTATCCTTATGGAATATGATAGTTTAATATTGTGAATAAGTAAATGAGGCTTGGCTTTTGTAGCTTTGTATTCTAGAAGCTCTTGGACAAGTTTATTTTCCAAACTATACTTTATAAATCTGTTCTGCCTCAGATTAATGTGTAAATGTTTACAGAAAATTTCCAATATGTAAAGCACTGGAATCTCCCATTTGTTTTTATAATTTAAGCACAATGAATTATTAACTTTGTTATTCTCATGTTTATTTCTCCTTTTTTATCCTTACTAGCTAAGAACCAAAATTATATTTATTTCCTTTTTTAAAAACTAAGGTTTTTCTTACTATTATTCTATTTTTAATTTATAGAATAGCGTTTCAATATACTTGCTTTTGATTTAATTATAATTGCTTGCTGTTCACATGCAGTTATTCACTGATTCACTCATTTATACATTTTACAAATATGTGGCAAATGCTTTACATTTCAGCCACTATTGTGGGTACTGAGAATCTAGCAGTGAACAAAATAGATATAGTCCCTGCCCTCCTGGAGCAGATTTTCAAATTGGGGGAAACATAATAAACAAATACAGAAAAAATACATATATATATAAAATCTGTGAGATGGTCATAAATACTATGGAGAATAATAAAGCAGGAATAGACTTAATATACTTAGATTTTTATTATGTGTGCCAGAAAATTAAAGTTGTCATTCCTTGAGAAGAAACAGCATTTGATGCTAATATGAACGATGCTATCTCAGATTTCTCTGTTGTTCTCTGGATTAAATTACAGGTCTTGCAGATGTTATCAGTGAAGGAGGTCATTTGTGAGCCAGGAAATGAGTGTTTGCTTTATGGCAGCCTGTCTATGAGAAACTGGAAATATTCTAAAGGCAGCCTCACTCCTTAGGGCAGATGCTTCATTTTAAAACCAAACAAAACAAAAACCTCTAAAAATTGCTCTTACTTTTAACAGGAACAGATGTTAGCTGGTTTCTGAGAACACTTAGAGAAGGATAAAAACCATAGTCAGTGACATTTTATATCTGAATTAATTGATCTGGACCCTGACGTCTCCTTCCAAAATTGTCTGAGGAGTTTTTGTCTTTTCCAGAGATAACACTGTGAAGGCATGATAGTGATTCGTGTTATCAGCAGCTTTGCTTCCACGTGTTTGGGAGGTGCCTGTAGGTTTTTCACATTCTGAGATGGGGACTGGAGCATCCACATCCTGTTTTCCTAGAATTATGCTCTATGACCTTTCTATTTAAGACCTTGATAAGCCTGATCAGGAAGTTCTGGTTTCTCCACAGCAGAGAAAGAAATAATTTTAACCGTTAAAAAAAAATTTAAAAAGTTTTAAGGATATATTTTCAAAGGTAGAGGCCAAGTACATATTTCTAGTTCCTGAGTACCTGTGAGGTAAGTACTAGCTCCTTTTATGTAGGAAGATTTAACTTTGATTACCAGTGGTATTGCCAATAGTATGATGGGGCACAATACCTAGGTGAGGGTCTAGGGATATCTGAGTTATACCTGCTGTAGTTACTTCTTCCTCTGAGCTTCCAAAGAAAAACAGATGCACTGGACAGTGAGAGAGAAAGGCTAGAGCTGGATAATTTCTGTGTCTGTTTCCTCACTTGTAAAGTACATGTAATAACATGTAATAATTGTTTCTACTCCACAGGGTTGTTGGAAATATTACATAAATTAATACATGTAAGGCATCAATAGCTAAATTTCTTTGTTGCTTCCCTGTTTTCAAAGGAGATAATGGTGCAATGTTCAAGAACATGGCCACTAGAGCTACTTGTTTGTATCCAAATTCTCTTCCCACCACTAACTGGAAGGGCCACCTTGGGCAAGTTATTTAACCTTTCTGTGCCTGTAAAAAATAGAATAATCATATCAAATAGATTGTTGTATGGGATAAATGAGATAATACAAATACGTGGAACAATATTTGGCACATTTTAAGTTCTGAAGAACTATTAGCTGTTCACATCATTGTTACTACTATTTCTACTACTAATTTATTTGTAGTGGCTTTGGCCCCCAAATCCTAATGCAGTATTCTAAAGAGCAAGGCTAAATCATATAGAGTTGTCCTTTTCCCCATGCAAGGAGAACCTAAGAAGTCATCATCCAAATTAACCAGGGGCTTTGCCTGTTTTCAGCTAACACAAATCTGATGTCTTAGCACTTCTTACTCTAATCTCAACCTTCTCGGTGCAGAAAAGGCACCTCGAGAAAGACACAAACAATGAGCGTTTACGCCAGTGCTTAGAAAGAGCCTGTCCTAGGTCATTTACAACTATGGCAACAGCCTTGAGACAGGCTCAACATGGAAAAAAGTGTAACGAGAGGGTGTGAATGAAAAAGAGATGAGGCAAGGCCCAGGTAGGAGCAGATTATGGGCCACTTTTGCACTCCAACTGGGAAGAAGAGATGGAAGAAAGAAAAGATGATCAGAGACCACTCTTGATTTTTCCAGGCTCTGAATGGAAGGAACCCTAAGAGGCTAAGTTGCAGCCCTTGCCACCTTTAATGTAACCAACAAAATGTCCTTGGAATTGAATGACCTTCCCCAATCTTATGGAATAGCATGATAAATCTAGAGATCAAAGGGTATATTCAAACATCCTTCTAGGGCCAATTAACCAAATAGTAGTTTGCCTGATGTTATCTTAATAAAAACAATTTATCTAATGAACAACTCTAATTCATTAAAAGCTAATGCACGGAACACAAATTTGTCAAATGGTCAACTCATGGAAACCTGTAACACTATTATTTTATGCCAGGTCTAGAATGGTGTGCTGCTACTAGAGACAGAGCCCAAGCAGAGGAGTTAGGGTAAGAGGTGTGGGGGTAAGAGACCATGGCAAACTGGAAAACATGTGGGAAGTGGCTCCAGCCAGTCACTGCCTTGTAGGATATGGACCCAGTGTTACCAGAGCTTCCAAGTCTTCAAATAAAGGCTGAAATTGGAATTTTCTATGTGAATTGTGCTGACATTTGCATTTTGGCAAATACTTAAAACAAAAAACAAACGCTGTGCAGGCCAAATGTATCCCGTCTGAGGGCTTGACTTGCCTGTGTGCTTTTAGTTTGCAATCTCTGCTGGAGGAGACCTAGGGCATTTGCCTCCTAAATGCTCATGCTTTCAGCTGTGAAATGTGGCTCCAAAGCCCCACAATATTTAGCAATTTGTAATTGTGCTGAGGTACCAATTTGTATCCCAAATGCTCCAAGGCTAACTTCTCAATGTGATTTACTTAGATAGTGAAAGTGCTTTGATCTCTGCCCAGTTTCTACATTTCAGTGTGGCTTTAGGGTTTCTTTAACTAAATTTTAATACATAGTAGCTCTCATGAAACAAGTGAAACTTCATTAAGAAAAGAAAAAGGGCTTTGGAAAGCAGGGGAGGGAGTTGACTTCTAATGTTGGAAATAGAAATGAAGACAAAGTGAAAAGGTCTACTAAATGTTTAACTAGGAAATAGCTTTGGGGACATTGAGGTGGGATTCAGTGCAGGTAACAGTGGGGGTTTTGAGTGGAAACAATTAGCATTTTTAGACTGTGCTAGCAAGCATTCGTGAAGAAGGTGTATGAAGATATTACTTGAAATTTCAGTTACACTTTACTTCATTTTTAGAGGAGATTTGTGGACTATACAGTATTTTTAAATTATTAATTAAAAATATTAATTAAATATCTTTGAGGGATGAGGCGGTCACCCTTATGAATGCCAAAAAGCTGTGTAATGCTTTGCAAGTTATCTTACTTTCTCCTACTTTGTTTTTAATGTTTAGATCCCTCAAAGAGATTGCTGAGGGCGGTGACTTTCTGCTCTTTTTTTTTTTCTGCTATTTACTTTCATACTTTGAGTACAATGTCCTGTTCATAGAAGGTTCTTAATAAATTCAATGCTTTGACTTAGTTAAATGTGTCTTCCCATTTTAAACATTTATGGCTTAAATATATATTTCCATCAACTCTAGAAATTGTGCATGTGCCTTGAATAGTGAAGAAGGGTATGCTTTAGACGTAGAGGAATATAAAACTTACTCTGAGACCAAAACGCTGCAGGTCATGATTTGAAATCCCTCTTTGCATATCCTTATCTTCTCAAAATATTTAGTTGGGAATCATATGACAGGAGGTTTCTTCTAGGGTTCTAGTTTTTCCTGGGCTAGAAATGATATAGAATAAAACAGTCTTTGTGTTTTCGCTTTGAATCCAAATTGGGATGAAAAAGCCAGATGCACTTTTAAAATAAAGTATTGGATTCATCATATAGTATTTGGTTTTGTCTATAGGAATCTATGGGAACTTTTCTTGAAAGTGAGAGTGTATGGAGCAGGGTAGATCTTGCAAGCCTAAGGCCTGATGGTTGCTGCATGATGAGATTTCTCTCATCCCCAAATCAACTGCTGCACCTCTCCTCGCCCCTTTGCCTTATTGTGCTGTCTTCCAGCATCTTGAGATACATCAAGCAAACAGAGAAGTTCTAGGATAAGAGCTTGAGTTCAATTGCCTGGATTCCTTGTTTGGCAGAAAGGTTTCCCTTCCAGCAACAGGACAATTAAAAACAGAGGAACCAGTAGCCCAGACAGCACAAGACTTGTGAAATTGAAAAGGACTTGATTGGTGGGGAGTGAAATTTCATTTCTAATTTTCATAGATCCCTCTTCCTTATTAATACTTTTCTCATAAGGCCTTTCTTTGGAAATATTATGCTTCTCAAGTGAGAAAGTCTTTTGAAAAATTTGAAAAGAGAGGTATTTAAAGAAGTTGGTTACTTTGTAGCTTTTTAGAAGCTACTAGACATAATACAGGAGATGACTGGTGAGGTCTGGCATAAATAATTACTCAGAATATTTATCTCAGGACTGATCAACAAAAGAGGCAATGTATACAGAAATTGTTTTTTAAATTGGATTTTCATCCAAAATGAAGACTATTTCCTAAGTAATACCAATCCATTTACACGTTACCCAGTGGGGATTTTTCCTGGTTATTTTTGAGACACCTATTTCTATATTGTCTCTGAATAACATTAAAAATTGAAATACATTTCTTCTGTTGCTTTTATTGTTGTTTTTTCTCCATGAGGTAATGTGTTTACCATGCTCTCAAGGGGTAGTTATTCATGCATTCGTCAAGAAATATTTTTAAAGCACCAATTATATGTAGGGCATGTGATCTATATCTATATATCTATATATAGATATATAGATATATAGAAATATATATAAATGAAAGTGAATAAAGAAAAATAAACCCATGTATACACACAAATGTTAACTTTAAAATGTTTAGAGATTAGGCAAGAATGTACCCTTCTGAGATTATTTTGGCAAGTTACTATGATTTATTGGCAAAGGGCTTTGTCCTTGGTGAAATAGCTGAAATATCATTTGCTTTCATCCGTGTTATACTCCATAGTTTGAACTGAACTCTGCTGTGTATAACTAGATTACAAATTTCTTTTATGCAAAACCCATCGTTTTAATTTTCACTGAATTTTATTTTCTGTCTATTACAACATTTTCTTTTATGAAACATCACAAAAGTAAATTTGATGTTTGACGTGTAGATCTATGAAAAATAGTGGGAATACCTAAGCCCAGAACAAAATATTTGATGTTTTCACTTCTTATCATTACTTGATTTCACAACTTTCTTCTATCTTAAAAGATTTTATTATTTTTTCTCCCAAATCTACAAAAAAAGACTTTATTAATTTTTAAAATAAGTGATTTAAGGCATTCTAATTTCAATATTTTAAAATAATTTTATAATGTTTTTTAAATGAATTTTATAATATGTATAATATAGACAATTATATTTTCTATAGAATAAAATACTAAATGTAAAAATATTAGAACTTCCAAAATTTAAAAAGTTGAATTTTAGTTATTTTACTTTTAGTCTTAAGTATATTTGAGATCATTTACTTGTTTCAGAATTTAAATAATTACATTTTTTAATCTGAAGAATTAAATATTGCCTTTAAAGTATCTGATGAAAACTTACTATTTTGAATATTCTTTTGCTTTTAGGTGATCTGGGCCCTTGGGATCTGCTCATTTGCCTGTCTTCTAAGAAAGCAGAAGGAAAACCCTGTATATCCAAGGAAGTCATGTGCCAGTTAGGTTTACATCAAAAGGTAAATACTCTCAAAATGTGCACAGATTTTATCAGCCCTACAGATATTAACACTGGCATTTCCTGGTCTATAATGTTTAAGAGTCTTAAAGAATTAGAGTCATTATATCTATGGAGAATCTTCCAACTGGCCATGCCTTATATACTTTACCATAAAATAGTCACCACTTTTTGTTTGATAAGATCTCCCTCAGCTTCAGCTGCTGCAGATATTGTTGTTTTACTCAGTAGGATCCAACTTTATCTAGAAGTCTGCAGCCTATGAAGTGTTGCTTAATCTGACCACTTGTTCACCGAAGTGGTAAAGTCTTTATTTTTTAGATGCCTTTTCTAATTTTTTTTCTAACTTAAGTTGGTATCATAAGTTACAATAAAATGTATAAAATTTCTAATTACCGTTTAAAATTGACATTTAGTACTTACTGTTTATATTGTGTGAACTTTCGTAAATGGTTTTAGAAAACCTAACTAAAAATTATCCAATGTTTACCATGTGCTAGTCACTGTGCTGGAAAATTTACATATTGTTGATACCTATAACGAATCTGTACGAAAAGTGCCAAATCCAATAGCTCTTATACAGCCCCTAACTGGAGATGGAGTATTGCACCCAGATCACTTGATATTCCTACAATTCGCCATCTAGATAACACCTTTCTTCTTCTTTTTTTTGAGACGCAATCTTGCTCTGTCGCCCAGGCTGGAGTGCAGTGGCAGGATCTCGGCTCACTGCAAGCTCCGCCTCCTGGGTTCACGCCATTTTCCTGCCTCAGCCTACGGTTGTAGCGACGCCTGTAGCTGGGACTACAGGCGCCCGCTACCACGCCTGGCTATTTTTTTTGTATTTTTTAGTGGAGACGGGGTTCACCGTGTTAGCCAGGATGGTCTCGATCTCCTGACTTCATGATCCGCCCGCTTTGGCCTCCCAAAGTGCTGGGGATAACTCCTTTCTTCTAACTCTTCACTTTTTTGGCATTTGAGCTGAGCACACGCGTTTGTGACTCTACGTACATTTCTGGCCATTCCTCCTCTGTTTTCTTTACAACCAACTTTTCTCTGCCCATTCTTTGAATCCCTGTGTTCCCTAACACCAATCCTGAAATTTCAACAACCATTTGTAGTTGAGATTCGGAAATCTACCTAAGGTACAGAGCACGTTTCCAGGCTTCAGGCTTGAATACGCAACAGGCTGCTGAACGTCTGCCCTTGGATGTCCCACAGACATATCAAACTCAACCTGGCGAAAACTGACTTATTCTTTTCCTCAGTAAATTTTCTCCTGCTCTTGTGTTCAGAAGCTTCAGCTCTTCTGTTTTGTTTGTTATAAGCAGAATCACCCAGTCTGTCATCTCCCAAGATAGAAATTACCCACTTTTGTCATCTCCTAAGATAGAAGGGCCATCACCCTTGAGCCCTTCCTTCGTCTTCCTTGGCACTGACCCTCTGTTAATTGCCAATACTACTGAATTTAACCTCTTAACATGTTTTTTTTTCTTCTTGTTTTTGTTTTGTTTTGTTTTTTTGAGACAAAGTCTCCCTCTGTCACCCAGGCTGGGGTGCAATGGCGTGATCTCACCTCACTGCAACCTCTGCCTCCCAGGTTCAAGCAATTATCGGGCCTCAGCCACCCAAGTAGCTAGGATTACAGATGTGCACCACCACGCCTGGCTAATTTTTATATTTTTCGTAGAGACGGGGTTTTGTTGTGTTGACCAGGCTGGTCTCGAACTGCTGGTCTCGAACTCCTGGCCTCATGTGATCTACCTGCCTCAGCCTCCCAAAGTGCTGGGATTACAGGCCTGAGCCACCATGCCAGGCCTATCTCTAAACATTTCTCACATCTGTCATCTATTCTCTGTACTTACTACCTTTATTCTGGTCAGATAATCATCATCTCTTACCTGGTTTATTGCTAAATCTTCCTCAATGGTTTTTCTGAAGCAAATATTTTACCCCTGAAATCTATCCTCCTCACAGTTATGAGATGAAAAATATAAAATGATGAACTAGCCTTTTTACATTTATGCTTACAATCTTGAATGGCTTCTCATCAACCCTAGAATAAAGTTTTAGTATTTGCTTTGTATTAGGCTTCTGGGAAGAATCAAATGCCATACTCATAAAGGTGTATCTGAAGACAACTAATAAACTATTTACAGAGGTTTTGGCAGGGAAAAAGAAACTAAAAGGCCTAGTGAGGCACTTGGGAGCTAGCAACATTAAAAAAGTTTCACCACACTGGGTCGTAAGAGAGATGTGTGGAAGGGCATAGCTAGAATCCAATGAGAGCTGGAACCAAGAAGGAGGCGTACTTGGAAAGGTGTGGTAAACTTAGGGGAGTGTAGCTTTTGCCATATCACAGACCTGCAGAGAGGGAGCCTTGGGGATAAACACCCCACCTCTCTCTACTCCTACCCTCCAGTCTCTTGCCAGTGCCTCCCATTGGTCCAAGCTAACTGCTAGTCAAAGGGCAAGAGATTCTCTGTGATGCCACCCACAAAAGTCAGCCTCCTGGGGGACAGAGCAGGTGGCAGAGACCTGGAGGGCCACGTGGTGAATATTTAGCACAATAAGCTATTCAGGGTTTTTTGTGAGTGGCTTTTGCCTAACAGTACCCTTCTCTTATCTCTTTCTAACTGGGTGTCATGCTGCAAGTGATATGAAACTGCTTATTATTCCCTAAACGCCTGTGCTGTTTTCTGTCACATACCTTTATTCTTACTGTTTTGTCTGCCTGGAATGCTCTTTCTCAGTCCTCTTTGCCTCAGTGATTTTCAACCAGGGAGAGATTGTGTCTCCTCTAGTAATATTTGGCGATGTCTAGAGATATTTTTAGTTTTGTCACATCTAGGGGGAATGGTTGGTACTGGCATCTGTAGGTTAAAGCCAAGGATGCTGCTAAATATTGTATAATGCCCACAACAAATAAATGTATGGCCAAATACGTTCATAGTGGCAAGTTTGAGAAACCTTAATATGGTCCCTTGCCTTAAAGTCAGCTGCTTAGGTCTGTTACACTCAGCACCACTATCACCTCAGAAGCCCCAATGCTTCTGTTTTGTTGGTTATAAGTGGAATCACCCACTCTGTCATCTCCTAAGGTAGAAATCTGGCCTTCACCCTTGAGCTCTTCCTCTTCTTTGTCATCTACAATTGCCAATACCATGGAATTTAACCTCTAAATATTTCTCAGATCTGTTATCTATTTTCTGTACTTACAACATTTGCTCTGTTTACCTGGATTGCAGGCAGGGCTTCCTTGCCTTTCTCCTCCTGCATACTCATACAAATCCTCATGCATAGCTCGAATTCTGTACTTATCACATGGTTTATTTTTTTCTTTGTTGTCCGCAAATGCACGTCAGGCTTCACCAGCTAATGAGGACAAATGAGGTCACGTTGGCATTAGTATTGATATTTTGGGGGCAATACAGGTTTTTTTTTTTTTTTTTTTTTTTTTTGATGGAGTTTCACTCTTGTTGCCCAGGCTGGAGTGCAATGCCGCAATCTTGGCTCACTGCAATATCCGCCTCCCAGGCTCAAGCAATTCTTCTGCCTCAGCCTTCGGAGCAGCTGGGATTACAGGCATCTGCCACCACGCCCAGCTAATTTTTGTATTTTTAGTAGAGACGAGGTTTCACCGTCTTGGCCAGGCTGGTCTCAAACTCCTGACCTTGTGATCCACCCGCCTCTGCCTCCCAAAGTGCTGGGATTACAGGCGTGAGCCACCGTGCCCGGCCACAGGTTTTCTTAAGAAGCTTTCTGGTGGGTCTCAGCAGCTCGGGCGGTGGGAGGAGCGGCAGCAGCCAGGCAGCCCAGCTTCACGAAGGCTCTCGGTGCGACGAGGCCTGCAGGCACCTGGCATGCGCCCTCCTCGTCACCAGGATGCCCAAAAGGAAGGTCATGAAGGGACCACCAAGGAAGAGCCCAAGAGGAGATTGGCGCGTTTGCCAGCTAAACCTGCTCCTGCAAAAGTGGAAGTGAAGCTGAAAAAGGCAGCAGCGAAGGATAAATCTTCAGGCAAAAAAGTGCAAACAAAAGGGAAAAGGGGAGCAAAGGGAAAACAGGCCAAAGTGGCAAACCAAGAAACAAAAGAAGATTTAACTGCAGAAAACGGGGAAATGAAAACTGAGGACAGTCCAGCCTCTGATGAAGCAGGAGAGAAAGAAACCAAGTCTGATTAATACAGTATACCATGTCTTATCAGTGGTCCCTGACTCCCTTCTTCTACAATCCAGAGGAATATTTTTATCACTTATTTTGTAAATGCAAGTTTTTTAGTAGCTCTAGAAACATTTTTAAGAAGGAGGGAATCCCACCTTATCCCATTTTTTAAGTGTAAATGCTTTTTTTTTTTTAGAGGTAAAATCATTTGCTGGTTGTTTATTTTTTTTGGCACAACCAGAAAATAGTGTGGGATATTGAATTATGGGAGGCTTTGACTGTCTCGGGTGTCAGCTTAACATTCCATAGATGGGGGGTTAGTTTTTATATCCTATAAAACAAAGCATATTAAATGGAAATATGAAGTCAGTCCTGCATTTAATGTCTTGAACATTTTAAATTACTTCTATTCCCTTGTTTTTTAGTAGAATTGTTTTCTAAAGAAAACCACTCCTTGAGCATGGCTCTCCCTGTCAGAATTGTGTGCACTCTGTAAGATCTTTGGTTGTGGTAGTCCTGTTTTCCTAATAACTTTGTTACTATGCTGTAAAAGATTAAAAATTTGAATATGTAGTGTATATGCTATTCAGTTGTGAATTGGTGAAACGTATGTAACAGCTTATCAACATGTGAAGACATTGATAGCCTCTTAAGGAAAATTTGCTTCCAAATTTTAAGCTGGAAAGTCGCTGGAATAACTTTAAAAAAGAATTACAATACATGGCTTTTTAGATTTTCGGTATGTATGTTAAGAATTGTGTACAAATTTAAGTGTCTGTACTGATCCACATCCAATAAAATCTCAATTATGAAAGAAAAAAAAAAGCTTTCCCATCTATTTACCTAGCAAGTGTCTTCCATGTACTTAGAAACAGTGTTTTTGGTATGCTGTTTCAGACCATTACACCAAATGCATTGAGGAACACCCCATACTACTTTGGCTGCCACTGATGGCTCCTGTGATAGTTATGTTCCCAGCCTGGGGTGCAAAATCTCTCCCCACAGCTGTAAAATTTTTGAGATGCCCAAAGTCCTGCATTCATCAATCCTATCTGAATTGAAACTAGACTTCGTTCAGTATAGATCGAAGTGAACATTATTCTATTTAACTCAGTTCTTCACTTCGCTTCCTGAGCCCCAAATCATACGGTGGGCACCTGGACAACACGAAGTCACACAAAAACTCTTCCCGTGACTCTTTTGTCCCCTCTCCTCGGGCTTTTGTGGTCAACCCTTGCGTCATCACTCACTAGCTAAAGGATTTTGATCACGTTATTTAATCTCTGTAGCCTTCACCATCTTTTCCTGAAATAAGAAGGCATTAGACACTGGACAGTCTCCAAGATACTTGCTAGCTTTATGTTTGTGTGAGTCACTGGAGGCGAGTGGAATATGTGATGAGAAGAGAACAGAGCAGATCAGGCAGCGATGGCAATGGAGAAGGCGAGAAGGAGGTTATGGGTGAAATAGGTAGAGAAGGAAGTTATAAAGTACAGCGTCAGTTATGCTGATATTGTCTTTTTAAATTTGAATTTTTATTGTTTTTGGGAGACAGAGTCTCACTCTGTCTCTCAGGCTGGAGTGTAGTGGCGTCATCTTGTCTCACTGCAACTGCGGCCTCCTGGATTCAGGTGATTCTCACGCTCAGCTTCCCGAGTAGCTGGGATTACAGGCATGCACCACCACACCTAATTTTTTTTATTTTTAGTAGAGACTGAGTTTTGCCATGTTGGCCAGGCTGGTCTTGAACTCCTGGCCTCAAGTGATCCGCCCACCTTGACCTCCCAAAGTATTGGGATTACAGATGTGAGCCACTGTGCCTGGCCTTAATTTTTAATTTTGTCATAATTTTAGACTTACAGAAAAATTGCAAAAATAATACAAATAATTTTCCAAATACCTTTCACTGAGCTTACTTTAATGTTAAATCTTACATAACCATGGTACTTTCATCAAAACTAAGAAATTAATGTGGATACAAACTGTTAACTCAATTATAAACGTCATTCAGATTGCATCTTTAAAAAAAAAATGTTTGCCCCTTTTCTGCTCTAGGAACCTATCTAGTACCCTTCATTGCATTGAGTTTTCATATCTCCTTACTCTCCTTCGATCTGATGCAATTTTTTTTTTCTTTCATGACCTTGACATATTTGAAGAGTACTGGTCAGGTGTTTTGTAGAATGATCCTCAATTTGTATTGGTCTGATGATTTTTTCATAAGGTTCTGAATCTTTGGCAAGAATTTCTTGGAAGCAGTCTACCCTTCTCAGTGTAAAATATCAAGGGGCATATGATGTCCTTGTCTCTTGTTACTGGTGATGTTCACCTTGATCACTTGGCTAAGGTGGTGTTTGTTGGATTTTTCCCCATATAATTAATAAACATCTTGGGAGATAATATTTCAAGACTGTAAAAAGATCCTGTTTTTCTTCAAATTTTGCCCTCTAATTTTAGGATCCAGAGGTGGATCTTGCTCACAACAATTTTTATTCTGGTGTTCTAATGGTGATTTTCTATTTCTCTTATTACTTTCATAATTATTAACTGGAATTCTTCTGTAAAGAAAAGCTAGTCTTTCTCCTGAATTTATTTATTCAATAATTTATTTATGTCAGTATGGACTAATGGATATTTGTTGTATTCTATGGGTTATAAATCAGTACTATTGTTATTAATTTTTTTGTTGTTGCTCAAATTGTTCCAGCTTTGGTCATTGAGAACTTATTCATGTTGGCTCCTGTCCATTTTGACATGTCATGTGTTCTTTTCTTGGAGACTTCCTTACTGTTTAGCACCATGAGATACTCCAAATTCATCTTGCATTTTTCCTGTCCCAGGCTGGAATTAACCATTTATCCAGGAACCCCATTCCTGTTATTGCAGAACGTATTTAAAAACAAAGATCTGGGTACTAGGTGTTCTCATGGCTACTAGGGTGTCATGGAGTTTGGGCTCTCTCAGCAGACAGAGCTTGGAAATGTCTGTATGTATACTAATCCATGCAAACATACACTTGTATTTATTTCTGTGTCCGCCTCTATATGTACATATTAAAAAGCTGATTCTTACTATACCCCTGTTTGCCATCCAACACCACAAGGTTCATTATAGCCTTCTGCTGTCCTCATTTGTAACTTCATTCTCAGACAGTGAGAAAATTGGATCTCATTTACATCGTAGTTCCCTATTGTTTAACCCTAGCATACCCGTACATTAGTTTCAGAATTGTTAACCTATACCCCTGTGAGAAACAAATTTACTAATAAAAGTGAACGTTTTGTGTATGGTCTTTTTGTCTTTTTGTCTAATAATATTCAGTCAAAATATTATTTTCTGAAGGTAGGGCATATCTTTTCTCCTTGCTCCCTTCAGTGCGGCTATGTCATTCAGTAATACAGTTAGGGTCATTTGCTGCAATTTACATATTATTTGAGTCCCCAACCTCCACCCCCACTGCAAATCAGGGTTGAGGTTTTTTTTTTTTTAATTTGCATGTAGTAAAATTCATTATTTGTGGTTTATAGTTCCATGGGTTTTGACAAATGCATAGAGTTCTGTATCCATCCTCACCCCTCAGTCATGGCAGAATGGTCCCATTTTCTCCAAAATTCACTTGTTCTGCACCTTTGAAGTCATCCCTTCCTGTGATCCCTACCCTTAACAGTCACCACCGACTTATTTTCTGTCTCTATTGTTTTTTTGTTTTTGTTTTTGTTTTCTGTTTGTTTGTTTTAAATAGAAGGCCATATAAATAGAGTCATATAATTTGTAGCATTTGGGTCTGGCTTATTTCACCTTAGCAAACTCATTTAAGATTCATCCCTGTTGTGTCAATTAGTAGTTTATTCCTTCTTATTGATGAATAAGATTCCATTTTATGGATGTATCACTGTCTGTTTATTCATTCACAAGTTAAAAGACATCTGGATTTGTTCCAGTTTATGGCCATAATGAATAACACTTGTCATAAACATTTGCATACAGGTTTCTGTATGAATATAACTTTTTCTCTCTTAAGGGTGATTCATATGGTAAATGTATGTTTAAGAAACTTTAAAAACTGTTTTAAATTTAAAAGTTTTAAAAATGTTTTAACTTTAAGAAGCTGCCCAATGTTTCTATAAATGTGGCAAGTTGCAGTTCCTTTTATTTAAAAAATAGAGAAAGTCACACATGAGAAATTTCCTGCCTTCAGGGTTACTTTACAGTAAATTAATTTTTTAATCTTTCTGTAAGCATATCGTTTATTTCATGCTTTTATCTGATTGTGAAGCAATATTTACATAGCAATCACAATAGATAATTACACTAAATGTGAGTATATTATGCAAACACTAACACAAATTACAGGTGTGACAAAATATATGTGTAAAAATATAGATATAATAAATAATTATATGTATAATTATACATATAAAATATAATTATACATTCATATAGTTCAGTTTTTTTCTGTTGTTGCTAGTAAAAATTCACTCTATTATTTGTTGATCACAAGTTCCATAGTCAATACTTTGTTTTAATGAATGACTTGAGCAGCAAAGCCTATAAAGCACGTTTATTTAAAGACAATTGTTTTATAGAGATGTTTTGGAAACTGTTAGAAAATACGATTTCTCTCAGAAATGAATAGAAAGAAGTACACTTGTTTCCTGGATATTTCAAAAAAGAAGAAATCAAAAATAGAAACAAAAAATCAAAATTTTGAATGTGTTTTATCTAATAATTCTATTTCTTGGAATTTACATATTATTCTTTCTGGTCAGAGGATTGAACAATGATTATGCTAATAGTGTTACTTATTATAGTAAAAAATTGGAACCAAAATAAGTATTTTGGAAAAATAAATAATGCACATGAAACTCATTAATACATGATTAATCACATGGAAATGCTCAGAATATGAGTAAAATAAGCAAATCAGAAAACAGTTTATATGTTCCAAATCCAAATTGTGTTTTTTAATATGTGTAGAAAAATACTGAATAACTGAAATGTTAGGAATGTTATTTATTTCTGGTTGGAAAAATTATGAGTGATTACTGTTTTCCTCTTTACATTCAACTAAATATTCTATCATACATGTATGTTAATTCTACCATCAGGAAAAATACTGTTTTAGGGAAGGGCAATCCCCTATTTAAAATAAGTTTACCCTGCTAATTCTTATTAAAAAAGAAAAAAACAACAAACATTCATAGTTGAATTGATCTGGCAGTTGGATGAGGCAATATCATTATTTTCTATTCATTTAAGTATGCTAGTTGTGAATCACTGCTTTAGCAGACAGTCCTAAAACCTTTATCCCACGCTCAGTACCTTTTCCATTCTCTCTCCACATCCCCTTTTTAGTCTTTACTGTGTTCTCCTAATTCTTATAAAACTTTAGCTAAAATAGTGACAATGAAAGTGTCAGTAACATTTACCGTTATAAGTTTTCAAATCTCCTCTGGGATATGTTCTTATATTATTTCTTTAATCATTTCTCCATTCCCTTTCCTCTTTTTACTTTCTGGAACTTCTATTTGTCATGGGTTAAACCTCTTGGTTTGCTCTCTAATTTTCTTTATACCTGCTTCACTTTTAAAAACTTCATACATCATGTTTGTACATATTTATGAGGTACCTGTGATATTTTGTTTCATGCATAATATGTGCAATAATCAAGTCAGAGTATGTAGGCTACTCAAAACTTTGAGTATTTATTATTTGTATGTGATGAAAACATTTCAAATTCTCTCTTCTAGTTACTTGAAATATACAACACATGCTCTCTATTTTTTTATTTTTTATTTTTTTGAGACGGAGTCTCACTCTATTGCCTAGGCTGGAGTGCAATGGCGCAATCTTGGCTCACTGAAACCTCCACCTCCCGGGTTCGAGCGCTTCTCCTGCCTCAGCCCCCTGAGAATCTGGGATTACAGGCGCACGCCACCAGACTCAGCTAATTTTTTTGTATTTTTAGTAGAGACGAGGTTTCATCATGTTGGTCAGGCTGTTCTCGAACTTCTGACCTCGTGATCTGCCCGCCTCGGCCTCCCAAAGTGCTGGGGTTACAGGTATGAACCACCATGCCCAGCCTCTATTTTTTATACTAATTTCAACTTTTATTTTAGATTCAGGAGTACATGTGTAGTTTTGTTATATGGGTATATTGTGTGATGCTGAGGTTTGGGGTATGATTTATCCTGTCACCCAGGTACTGAGCATAGTACCCAATAGTTAGCTTTTCAACCCTTGCCCCCCACTTCTCCTCTGCAAGTCCCCAATTTCACTCATTGTGATCCTTACGTCCATGAGTACTCAATGTTTAGCTCCTACTTATAAGTGAGAACATGCGGTATTTGATTTTCTGTTTCTGACTTAATTCACTTAGGATAATGGCTTTAGGCTAAATTTACACAAATACCATTTATCAAGATGAAGGCCACAAAAGGCCTGAGAGGCTTGACTTGCAGAATGTCTCAGTAACTTTATTCTTGATTTTATTGACTCATTCATTCATTCATTCATTTATTCATACATTTATTTATTCATCTATCCCTTCACTGTTTCTACAATTATTTATTAAACATATTTATTTAGCTCTACTTTGGGTGCTGGGAAGATAGCAATTAACAATACAGACAAAAATATATATTATTGGGAAGCTTAGACATTTTTGGGTAGACAGGGGAAAATAATCGCTAAGTAATAATATGATAGATGGTAAAGAGCACTAAGGAGAAAAATAAAGAAAGGAGACAAAATATTGGGGGATTGAGTTTAAGATCACCAAGAAAGTGACATTTGAGTAAGGCCTGGAAGACAGGGCGCTCCCCATGCCAGTGTCTGGGGTAAATCCACCGAGACTCAGAGGAGAGGAACAATAGGCCTACAGTAAAGGGAGAAAGTCTTGGTTGTTTGAGGAACATAAGGAGTTCCATGGGACTGAAGTAGAGCAATTGTAGTAGGAGGTGAGGGCAGAGAGGTACCTGGAGCTGGGGAAGCTCAGCGATGGGGCCACTGGAACCATCCTAAGGACTGCGGGCTTTTACTCTTGGTAAGTGGAGAGTAATTGGATGATTCTGAGCACGCAGATGACAGATGACATGAGTCCACTGGCGTTTTTACAGGATTGCTTTGATTGTTTTGTTGAAGTAAGCTATCTAGCAAGCAAAGACCAAAACAGGGAGACTAATTATTGTAATAATATAGGTGTGAGAGGAGAGGGACGTGGGCTAGCAGAATAGCAATGGGGTGGTGAGCTGTGGCTAGATCCTGAAGACATTTTAAAGGTATAAGTGACAAATAATAATAGCTCACACTTACATCTCCTTACTGCTTGCCAGGCACCATCCCAAGTGCTTACATGTTTATTTATGTCCATTCTTTACAGATGAGGAGACTGAGGCACAGAGAGGTTATAAAACTTGTCTAAGACCTCCTAGCTAATAAAACGACCAAGATGCAAACTCAGGCAGTCTCATTTCAATTTTATGTTTTCTTAATCATATAATAGCACCTTTTGATGTAAACATTTAGGCAAAGCACTTACAGCCTAACCTAATGAGTATTCTTAAGGAAACACAGATTCTAAATGATACATGTAGATAACTGTCACTCTATAACAGGAATAATTTGAAGCTTTATGAACCATGACTTTATTATGTAAACAACATAGATATTCAAAACAGAAGTTGGTTCAAATTTGTTGGAGATGTTGTAGAATTGTCAATAACCTTATAATGAACAAAGAGAGGACACTGGCTCAAATTAAGATTACTAATCACATTAGAGCTTTGTGATTTTAGAGCTTAATGAAAATGGTCATAATATCTGTTATTGAAAATAAACTGCCAGGAGTCTCCCCAGTCAGCAGAATAGTAATATGAATTTAAAACTATCAGTCTGTGTGATGATAAAAGTGAAGTGAGGTCCATTATTTGTGGTAACACTAAGTTTAGTAATTGGGGCTGTATCTCACCACAAGTAGACAGGTGCTAGTGTTTCAAAAGCAGAGAGATTGATTTCTAGCTCTAAATTGTTGTAGGATTAGCAGTCCCTAAAGCTAGGATGCTGTTCTTAGTACATAGGAGTACTGAGAACTACCAAATGGCTCTTATTTTAAAGCATCCCAGGGAATTTTCAGGTGAATTTGATGGAATGATAATTGCACTTGAGACATGGGGAGAAAACACATTTTTCTTTTGATTAGCTGGTTCTCCTAATTCCTTGTCATTCTTTTCATTGTGGATGATAATGAACAGCTTTGGGAGAAGTTCTAATTTTTGTTCAAGTAAAAGCATGAACATTTCTACAGATGAGGAAAAAGAGCATTTCTCTAAAATGCAACATGATGTGTGTGTCACTCTTAATGTTCAGGAACAATAAAAAAAAATCAATTCCTTCCCCCTCCAGTGTTTTCTTACATTTTATAACTAGTTCAAATTCAGGTGTCCACTCTCCCTAATAAATTAATAATATTATTGTAGTTTTAGTTTTTTTATTTATAAGCACTCCATAAATGGTTATAATTAATATTATATTTTTGCTCTTATTAATAGACTGTCTCAAAAGAATATTTTACTTTTGCTTCTGACAATATGTAATAGAAACAATTTAGATGCATATTATCACAGATTAGGATTCTGAAAGGTATATTGGGATAGAAATCTTTTCTAATGCATATTCCCTTTTTCAAAACTTGATCTCATAGAAATATCCTAGGGTTTAAGTATTATTATCATTTTATCGGTGCATTATAATTCTTTTAAAGATATGAAAGGATTTGTGCTAAAGAAAAATAAGTCTGTGTATAAATATACACTCATACACATAGATGCATATTGTATATAAGGCATTCAAACCTAACACAAAATCTGTATGTATTAAAAACCATAAAAAATGATAATTTGGATGATAATGATGTGTAGGTTCATCAAGTGTAACACATGGCCCACTCTGGTGGGGGATATTAATAATGGAGGAGGCTGTGTGTGTGTCGGGGCAGGGAGTATATGAGAAATCTCTGTGTCTTCTGCTTAATTTTGCTGTGAACCCAAAACAGATGTAAGAAATAAAGTCCATTAAAAAATAATAATTGCAATGTTAAGCTGGAGAAGCTCATCATATAAAAGTCAGTTAATCCAAATTAAAACTCCTTTGATGATGTTCCACTTAATAATGATGCAAATCTTATACATTTTATGATACATGTAAAAGTAAAAATACAAAGCAGTAGGATATAGAAGAGTATTACTAGGTTTAACAATTAGAAAGTTATAATCTGTGTAATATAGTTGAGTTACTACAGCTGTATGACACATGACCCTTGAATGTTTTTACTTCTTTGTGCTGTGATTTTACTCAGTTTAACTGCTTAGTTTGGTGCTCAGTTCCAGAGTAGAATAGAGGTGATGTTTCTGGTGTCACATGTCACTATGGTCATGTCATCAGTCACACTATTAATTCTAAAGATGCACTTTGGAGGAACACAGGAAGAAGTCATTGTTTGGGGGACAGGAAAATAGAAGGCAGAAGTATAGAACAATTGTTTCCCTTGGCTTGGCTCTATTATTTTGAAGTACTTTTTTGGTTAAGAGAAGGTTAGCAATGGATCTGAGTCAGTCCATAACCTTTAATGCTACTTACCCAATGCTGATTCTCTTTCTGAATCATATTGTTAAGGATTCTATTAATTCACCAGCAACGGAATGATTTTGCCCTATTTAGGGAAAATGGCTCAATTTCATTGATTTTTGGAGCTTTTCACAGACTAATTTAGAAAGATACTTTGTGAACTTAAAAAACAAAAAACAAAAAACATTTCTATTACAACACTACCTTGTAAAAGTCCATACGGACACCAAAGTGTGTATTAGTCCTTTTTATTAGTCTATCATGGGTTATCTATACTTTTGCAGTGCTGTTTGTTCCCTCCAGCCCTTATTAAATTCTGAATTGAAGAATTCAGGGTTTATGAAAGCCCTTCTTTTTCTACATTTAGTTCTTGAGATTTCTTACTTTTGGATTTGAGAAATCGAGACATCTTAAGATCCAAAGTGTACTGCACTTACAGCCTTTTCTCAATTCTTAGTGCAAATGAATTAAATGACGTCCACTTTGATATGTTTTGGCTGTGTCCCCACCCCAATCTTATCTGGAATTACAGCTCCCATAATTCCCACGTGTTGTGGGAGGAGCACAGTGGGAGATAATTGAATCATGGGCGCGGTTTCCCCCATCCTATTCTCGTGGGAGTGAATAAGTCTCACGAGATCTGATGGTTTTATAAGGGATTTTCCCTTTCACCTGGTCTTCATTCTCTCTCGCCTGCCACCGTGCAAGGTATGCTTTTCACTTTCTGCCATAATTATGAGGCCTCCCCAGCCACGTGGAACTGTGAGTCCATTAAACCTCTTATTCTTTATGAATTACCCAGTCTGGGGTATGTCTTCAGCAGCAGCATGAAAAAGGACTGATACACACTTTGGTGTCCTTGTGGACATTTACAATGTAGTGTTTAGGAATGCCACTGGTGCAGAATCAACAATAGGTTCTGCTGAAGCTTGGCTTCATTCATACAGGATCTGGGCTGAAGTTTGTCTTTCTTACAGCTATTATTGGGGAAAAGAAAGTTTGCTGAACACACGAACAGGGTTAATAAAGTAGCAAGGATTGGGGAAGATTTCATCGATGCACGGTTCCCAAGCACTTTAAATGAATCAGTTTTTAGAATTGTATCTTAATGATTTGGTAAAAATCTTAGAGCAGAAGTGGAACTTAGAGACTAAAAGCTCTAAATGCTTTATTTTGCAAATGAAGAAACTGAAAAAAAAAAAAAAAAAAAGAGCAAATGATGATTCTCTTAAGTGCCCGAAGCAGGCTACCACCCCTGTTTCCAGTTGCCTGTCTTCTCCAACTGCAGCTGGGTTATTTCTATCAAGTCATGCCAGCGGGACATAGTGGAGAAACTGCAATACTTTATTAGGTTAGAGTATGTTAATTTGGAATTAATCAATAATGTCTCAAAAATGAATCTGATTTTCAAGCTAATTTGTACTGATCTCTGTTGGTTTTAAAAAGGTTTTTTCATATTGGGTATTAGTTTGAGGATTAAGTGGATGATGTTAGTTAATCAATTTGTAAATTCACAAGAGAAGGGAAGAGTTAAAGTTGTCTGTATCTTTTATACTCTTCGAATTCCATAATTTGAATTTATGATAATATTTACAAAGCTGTCTAAAAACAGGTTTTGGTTGAAGTTTCGTGGGTGACTGGGTTTTATATTTAGAAATAATAATGCTCTTCAGTATGAAGTGAAGAATGTTTATGAAATTTTCAACAGGTTTAACACTGAATTGTCACTAAATATCAAGTTATTTATGTTACTATATTTGTCTCAAGTATTTTATTTTATATTTAGCAAATATCATGGCTTCAAAATATGAAAGGGTTTTTCTTTTTTTTTTTTTTTTTTTTTTGAGATGGAGTCTTGCTCTCTCACCCAGGCTGGAGTGCAGTGGCGCGATCTCCGCTCGCTGCAAGCTCCGCCTCCCGGGTTCACGCCATTCTCCTGCCTCAGCCTCTCCGAGTAGCTGGGACTACAGGCGCCCGCCACTACGCCCGGCTAATTTTTTGTATTTTTAGTAGAGACGGGGTTTCATCGTGGTCTCGATCTCCTGACCTTGTGATCCGCCCGCCTCGGCCTCCCAAAGTGCTGGGATTACAAGCGTGAGCCACCGCGCCTGGCCTATGAAAGGGTTTTTCAAAAAGTGGTCCCAAGGACCACTTTCAAAGCTTCCCAGGGGCAAGTTTTAGTTTTATCAAATAAGCTACTTCAGTATTCTGGATTTGCATGTTGACTTGCAGAGATTTGAAGGTGGGGTGTGGGTGGTTTAGACAATGCATCCCATCTATACTCTCTGGATTTTTTGTGTTTGCTTGGTTTTGCTTTAGCATTGATGAATGCCTCACTCACTAGAATCTTTTTCATTCCTTTTAGGCAAATATATTACCAGCAATACAGCAACCACTTTGCAGAAAGGAAGGATTATGTCAAATAGTTAGAAGATTCCCAGGTAATCTTTCGTTTGCTTCCTTAGGCTTAAACATGTGAGATATGCAGGCTTCCTTAGCAGACAGCAGCTAACATGGTTTCAGTTCAGCATCTGTTGCTCCTTTGTCTATCAGTTCTACAATCACAGATCCTCCACAGTTCACAACGCTTTGCCAATGAAAAGACTTAAAGTGAGGAATAACAACCATAACACTTGTGTTCTTTTAGTTTTGCCTTCTGATTTGCCAGATTAATATATTTCTTATTCTCCTTTCTGTTTGTTTTTAAAATAATTGCTGCTTTATTTTTAAAGTAACCATTACAGTAGTTCTTAGTTATGTAACACTTGGGGGTTTTTATCGAAGTATGTATTTCTTTATATTATTCTGATCCTAAAAACATTGTTTCTCCTTTCTGGAATCCTCTCAATTTGTCTGTGTGTTAAATACAGGACACTGAATGAATAAATTCTGCGTTTTAACTATGTTAGGAATTTGGGACAAAAATTACCATCTTCAGTTTCCTCATAGGTTCCCAGAGTAGAAAAAGCATCAGAAGGTATATGAGCCCTCAGAGATGAAATAAGCCCTCATAGAAAAAATGATAGCCTACTTTAAAAGCCATCAGTGAAAGGGTTCCTCAAATTTCTTGTTTAAAACACATTTGATGTTTAATAGTTTATGTCCCCAGAAAGTTCTTTACTGCATAATTAAAACTTAGATCTACATAGCTTTAATTTTGTTTTGTGTTGATTTGTCTCCTAGTTGAATCAGGAAACAAATAATCTATCTTAATCCATCAGCTCTCCCATTGGGGTTTCTGCTCCCACTCCAAACATAAACCACACTGGCATGTTCCACTGTAAAGACTACAGTCATCGACTGATATTTACTGAGAATTAAAATAAAATAATAAATCTCAATTCAACTTTCAATTTAAGATACATATCTAAATAGCTATGTAAATTTGGTTCTGTAATTATTGTTTTATATGACAATTATAACTGACTACATAAGCTGAGTGTTTTTTTGTTTTTGTAAACTCTAGCTGGAGAGTTTTTCAGTATATGAAAAAAGTAATGTTTTGAGGAGAAGCAAATAAAATAATTATTTTCATTAATACAATATTAAAATATCCAGAAATTCTTTAGAAAAGGCAATCTGAAGAAATTATTTTTACTTTTGACCAGAACCTACAGATTTTAAAGTGTGTTTTTCTTTGTTGCTATTTACACTTCAGAATGGTTGATTCAGAACATTGTTTCTTTAGCTTTGTACTTAACAGAATAAAGTCATAGAAATGAAAGGCTGTTTATGTTCAGAAATAGATTACCAGTTTTTTAAAAAGTTCCCCAAGCAATTCTTATATAAGTTTATATTTTACATTTGCTTCTGTAAAACTAAGAAGTATTTTCTATCTTCTTTTGCTTCAAACATTTTTTTATTCTTGAGAACATCTAAGTTCTAGGCATCTGTAGTTCTTTCTACACTCTGTCTAGTGCGTTAATTTTGTATTTATCTCTGTGACTAACAAGATAGTTTCACAGAATGCACAGCTTTTTAAATGGAATTATTTCTACCATCATGTTATCTTTCTCTAGATGAAAATAATTTTCTTACACGTGTAGCTTTAAAGAAATGTCTGCAGCATTATTTTCTGATCTAAGTTTTATAAGTAGTAGCTTTCGTTGTAGACTGTTGGTATAAATATATCATGTATAATAAATTCAATATTCACAAAATTAAAATTTTATTTGTTATGAATACTGAATATTTAATATTGAATACAGATTAGGTAGTGACATGTCAGTACCTAAATATAGAGTATGATTGTAAAGGTATAATAGTAAAACTAAACATAATACTATATAATCTAGACATTATATCAAAAGCCAAAACGTCCTGTGTAATTTTAAGCTGTGTTTCATTTGGAGATTGACAAAACACAAATTTTGAAACCAGAGATTTTAGCTCTGCCACCTATTCTCTGTGTGACTTCAGGGTTTTTTTTTTTTTTTTTTTTTTTTGAGACGGAGTCTTGCTCTGTTGCCCAGGCTGGAGTGCAGTGACACGGTCTCGGCTCACTGCAAGCTCCGCCTCCCAGGTTCACGCCATTCTCCTGCCTCAGCCTCCTGAGTAGCTGGGACTACAGGCGCCCACCACCATGCCTGGCTAATTTTTTGTATTTTCAGTAGAGACGGGGTTTCACTGTGTTAGCCAGGATGGTCTTGATCTCCTGACCTCGTGATCCGCCTGCCTCGGCCTCCCAAAGTGCTGGAATTACAGGTGTGAGCCACCGCGCCCGGCCTGTTTTTTGTTTTTTTAACCCACAAAGTGGGATTAAGAACACCCATTTCATAGGTTTAATTTTAAAAGTCAGGCAGATTGTATATGTGTGTATATATAAATTAATTTGAAGAATAAAACATATTATACATTATTCCTAACACATAATGTCAAAATAATGGTAACTGGATTACCCTGGATTTGAAAAATCAAGCAGGCAAAAATCTAGAGGCAAAAGGCCTCAGAATACTTAATATTTTCTCCCTTTACGTGATAAATTATCACTAAGATTTTATCTTTGGGTCAAAAACTGTGAAGGGTTTGAGATCTTAACCCCCTGTCGCAAGCTTACAGGTCAACCTGTCTCAGTTTCATGGTTATTGGTAGAAGACATGAGATGCCTAGGTCAGAGACCAATGACTTTTTTATTTATAGCAATAATGGTAAGCCAACTATCAGCACATGTACCAGTTCACTGAAGCCTGTTGGCCCTCTGTATCTGTGGGTTCCACATCTCTGGATTCAACCAACCATGGATAGAAGTATTAGGAAAAATAATCTCACAAAGTTCCCAAAAGCAAAACTTGAATTTGCTGCATGCTGAGTATTACATTGAATCCATAGGAATGAAGTGATATGCAGGCATTGTGTTAGGTATTATAAGTAATCGAAAGATGACTTAAAATATACAGGAGGATTGCATAGATTGTATGCAAATACGACATCATTTTATATCAGGAACTTGAGCACCCATGGATTTTAGTATCCATGGCTGGGGGCGCAGCAGGGGATGGGGTGCAGTCCTAGAACCAATCAACTATACTTAGTGGTTTGCATTTTTTTTTATATACTTTAAGTTTTAGGGTACATGTGCACAACGTGCAGGTTTGTTACATATGTATACATGTGACATGTTGGTGTGCTATACCCATTAAGTCGTCGTTTAACATTAGGTATATCTCCTAATGCTATCCCTCCCCTCTCCCCCTACCCCACAACAGGCCCTGGTGTGTGATGTTCCCCTTCCTGTGTCCATGTGTTCTCATTGTTCAATTCCCACCTATAAGTCAGAACATGTGGTGTTTGGTTTTTTGTCCTTGTGATAGTTTGCTGAGAATGATGGTTTCCAGCTTCATCCATGTCCCTACAAAGGACATGAACTTATCATTTTTTGGCTGCATAGTATTCCATGGTGTGTATGTGCCACATTTTCTTAATCCAGTCTATCATTGTTGGACATTTGGCTTGGTTCCAAGTCTTTGCTATTGTGAATAGTGCTGCAATAAACATACGTGTGCATGTGTCTTTATAGCAGCATGATTTATAATCCTTTGGGTATATACCCAGTAATGGGATGGCTGGGTCAAATGGTATTTCTAGTTCTAGATACCTGAGGAATCGCCACACTGACTTCCACAATGGTCGAACTAGTTTACAGTCCCACCAACAGTGTAAAAGTGTTCCTATTTCTCCACATCCTCTCCAGCACCTGTTGTTTCCTGACTTTTTAATGATGGCCATTCTAACTGGTGTGAGATAGTATCTCATTGTGGTTTTGACTTGCATTTCTCTGATGGCCAGTGATGATGAGCATTTTTTCATGTGTCTTTTGGCTGCATGAATGTCTTCTTTTGAGAAGTTTCTGTTCATATCCTTCGCCCACTTTTTGATGGGGTTGTTTGTTTTTTTCTTATAAATTTGTTTGAGTTCATTGTAGATTCTGGATATTAGCCCTTTGTCAGATGAGTAGGTTGCAAAAATGTTCTCCCATTCTGTAGGTTGCCTGTTCACTCTGATGGTAGTTTCTTTTGCTGTGCAGAAGCTCTTTAGTTTAATTAGATCCCACTTGTCAATTTTGGCTTTTGTTGCTATTGCTTTTGGTGTTTTAGACATGAAGTCCTTGCCCATGCCTATGTCCTGAATGGTATTGCCTAGGTTTTCTTCTAGGGTTTTTATGGTTTTAGGTCTACCATGTAAGTCTTTAATCCATCTTGAATTAATTTCTGTATAACGTGTAAGGAAGGGATCCAGTTTCAGCTTTCTACATATGGCTAGCCAGTTTTCCCAGCAGCATTTATTAAATAGGGAATCCTTTCCCCATTTCCTGTTTTTGTCGGGATTGTCAAAGATCAGATAGTTGTAGATATGCAGCATTATTTCTGAGGGCTCTGTTTTGTTCCATTGGCCTATATCTCTGTTTTGGTACCAGTACCATGCTGTTTTGGTTACTGTAGCCTTGTAGTATAGTTTGAAGTCAAGTAGTGTGATGCCTCCAGCTTTATTCTTTTGGCTTAGGATTGACTTGGCAATGCGGGCTCTTTTTTGGTTCCATATGAACTTTAAAGTAGTTTTTCCAATTCTGTGAAGAAAGTCATTGGTAGCTTGATGGAGATGGCATTGAATCTATAAATTACCTTGGGCAGTATGGCCATTTTCATGATATTGATTCTTCCTACCCATGAGCATGAAATGTTCTTCCATTTGTTTGTATCCTCTTTTATTTCTTTGAGCAGTGGTTTGTAGTTCTCCTTGAAGAGGTCCTTCACATCCTTTGTAAGTTGGATTCCTAGGTATTTTATTCTATTTGAAGCAATTGTGAATGGGAGTTCACTCATGATTTGGCTGTTTGTCTGTTATTAGTAGTTTGCATTTCAAGAGAGCAACCCAGAGCTTAGGAAGTTCGAATCTTTAATAATGTGCAGTGAGTATGCCTACCCTTTGCCCCAGAGAGAGACATTAAATTTGTTATAGTGGACAAAAAAATAAATGTCCCTTTGCTCTGGAGTGAGGCACCATCTCTATTTTTCAAGGCTTTCCACTATATAAATATCTTTGAAAAGCTAGTTCAGAACAAATGTGGTCAGTTCCTCTGTTTGCAAAATGTGCAGAAATATGAAAGATAGAGCAGTGTCTCCAACAATTTCAGAGAGGAATACCTAACAAGTCCTAGCTCTGAGGCTTAGTTATTGTATAATTCTGAGGAAGACTTAAAACTTACTTGTACTTCAGTTTTCTTATCTCTAAAAATACAAAGTTTGGCAATGATCAATAATGCTGAAATCCCATAATTCTGCTGTGACTTTTCCCCATATAGACTTGTCACAGACTTTATATTCAGTAGTAGGTAGAGACAGGAATGCTAAGAAAGGAGAGATGACCATGCTGGTAAATGTGGCTGGAACCCATGCAAGTGAGGCAGGACAGAGTGTTGGCTAGATGCAGAGGAGTGATTGGAGATAGCACGTAAGGCTAACACAGTCTGTTCCATTCCATAGACAGAGTGTACCTGACATTAGACTTGTGACTCACATTGAAGGGCACACATCCACGGAATTTTTACTGGCTAGCACAAAGATTTATTTTTTTCTTGCCATTTAATGCTTTGCCTTTTGAAAAAAAAAAGTGTCATAGTTTTTAGTCGGCCCAAATTTGTTGCTAATGTTTTTTGTTGCTTTTTATTAAGTTTGCTCATTTTGATAAAAGGGAATTTTTCACCATATTTGAAAGACAAGTAAGTATAAAACAAAACATAAGAGAACTGTTTTGCTTGGGCTGTGAGTTGTTGTTTTTGTTCTTTTTAGTACAGCATCGCCATCTAAAAAATCCTGGTTAAAAGTTTGCCCAATTTTTGGCCATAACTCATTCTTTCCAGTAGTTTTATCTTAGCTCTGAGCACTGACCTTCATGTGAAACTTGAAATATACCAGGACTTGTATTCAAAGATAGCATTTTGAACATTTTAGGATTTGTGTCCTCATTTTAAAAGTAACATGTGAGTATATAAAGAAAAATGAAAATAATAGGTAAAAGATAACACCTTTTGTTGTATCAAAAACAAGACGGAAATTTAAAAATTATGGATAGTATTTACTACCAAATATAAAATATATCTTCAAAATAATATAATTAATATATAATTTATATTTAATATAATTAAAATAATTTTTAAACATTGACCAATAATAGTTATTTATTTTAGGTGGCACTGATGATTGCTGTTAATATCCCAGGTCTAATATTCTAAGCAAACTTTCAGAGAAGGTTAAAGTTTGCTTGTTCTCTGTGTTCTCAAATCCTGATACCCCCTCTCTGTGGATTCTGTGGGCTCCTTGATGCTTCTATCATTCCAAAGAATCTCACCTCTGTCCCAAACATGATTGTATTCCTTATGCAAAACATTCCACTCCCAAGTAAAATTCTCATCTCTTTAGTATGACTTACTTCAGCTAGGTAATAGCAGAAAGTAAGCTGATGGAACTAATTCAGACTAAATTATACCCTCACCTCAGTTATAAGCCTCTTAGATGTATTTGCATTTTTATAAAAGAATCTTGCAAACCCAACGAATTTCTAATTGGTATAATTTCTGGAAGTGCATTCAAATTCTCATTTAATTCATCAGTAAGCCATCCATCCCCAAAGCTTACCGAATTCATCCACTTTTCTCCATCTCTGCCATGACCAGCCTAGTCCAAATCAGCAGTCTCTCATATTCTTCTCACTTCCTTTCTTGCTCCTAAATAATCCAGTCCATTCCGTTATCCAGACTGTAGCCAGATTGATCTTCCTCCCACCATTTTGTAAATAACTGAAGCAAGTTTATTAGGTCTGCTCACATAAGTCTGTTTAGGGACTGAAACAGTATAGCCTAGGTCACCAACTCTTTGATGTTCTGACATGATCCAGGGACAGATTTTATCTAGAATAGGAACCATAAGCCCAAATGCTCACAGGGCCTTGGCATGTGACATAACAAATTTCCTAATAAATTCAGAAGCTTTAGAGGCCAGATAACCTGCACCTTTTCAGTATTTGGCCTGCCATCAAATGTAGAGACTTTAATAAAAGCCATTTGGTCTCCAAGAAGAGAAGAGTTGAAGATACAGGAAAGTACAAGACAGGAGCAAGTGGCCTCACTGAGACATCTCTCTCGACAAGGTTGGAAACCTCTGGATAAATTTCCTCATTTTTTTTTTTTTTTTTTGAGGTGGAGTCTTGCTCCGTTGCCCAGGCTGGAGTGCAGTGGCGCGATCTTGGCTCACTGCAAGCTCTGCCTCCCAGGTTCATGCCATTCTCCTGCCTCAGCCTCTCCGAGTAGCTGGGACTACAGGCGCCCGCCACCACGCCCGGCTAACTTTTTGTATTTTTAGTAGAGACGGGGTTTCACCGTGGTCTCGATCTCCTGACCTCGTGATCCGCCCTCCTTGGCCTCCCAAAGTGCTGGGATTACAAGCGTGAGCCACCGCGCCTGGCCCATGTTTCTTATCCCTGTAAAATTCAGTAACCATTAGGATTCAGATCCCATCCAGTGGTCTAGTCCTTCTTCTCCCACTTCCTCAGTCACATGCTTTCCTATACTTTCCCTCAGCACATTCCCTTAGCCCTTGGTAACTTTAGCTGCCATTTTCCCTCACAAAACAGAAATTTTGCTAGCCAAGGATGACAATGAAGCAGGGTTTTTTAATTAAAACTTTACTCTCTGGTATTAGCAGGGATTTTTCAACATATCTTTGCTACTTTTTCTTACTATCATCTACCAACTTTTAAACCATTCAACCCTTTTTTTAAATTATTTCTTTTGAGACGAGGTCTCACTATATTGCCTAGGCTGGCCTTAAATTCCTGGGTTCAAATGGTCCTTCTGCCTCCACCTCCCAAGTGGCTGAGACTATAGGCGCGGGTCACCATGCCTGGCTCATCCAACATATTTGATAAGAAACTTATCACTTGGGTTAATTTCTTCCTCTCCACTTCAAATCTGCAATCATTCTTGTCAGTTTTAACATCTGTAAAGATGGGCCTTTAATTTCATCAGTCTAATCTCATAGCTCTTTGAGTTTATCCATGTTCTCATTTCTCTTCAGCTTCAGCCTCCCACCTCTGTAGCCCTGCTCAGTAACTTTTATCACCCACAACTGTCTCTGGAAGCTCAAGCTTACTTACCACTTTATAATCACACTCTTTTGGCCTTCCTCATTCCTTCAACACCACCAATCTTGGAAACTCAGATGACATTTTTGGTAATCTTAATTCTGTCACTTTCCCCAAGTCCAACAGTCATTTTTTAAATCATAATTTCTTTGCTACCAAGCCTGGACCATTTAATCTGTCAGGTGAGGTAGAAACACCTGGAACATTCTTTCACACTAGCGCTTAAGCCACCAACCAATTCTACATTCTGATTTCTCTTTTCCTATACAAAAAAACATGGGAGTAAATTGCACAGTGTGCTGTTCTCCCCCCTAGGATGCCTTCCTCACTTACTAAAATAGAAAAAATAAATCACACTAATTCTGCAATTTTCAGCTCAACCACCACCACCACCAAGAAAACTGGCTAGTGGCCACGGAATTAGCCTCACTCAATTACCCTCTAAAATACTTAGGAAAATTCATACCAAAAAATTTTAAGAACTACTCTCAGCATTCATAGTATAGAAGAATCTAGGATAAATTTCCATGCATTCCAAGGCTGATGGAACTAAATTTTAGTTCCTAATGCTTTGTTCAATTCAGTATGGGTAGAGGAACCCTGTACCTCCATGATCAGGATGTATTTTAAAAGAAAAGCCAGCAGAATGTGCTGATGGTTGAGATGTGGTTTATAAAAGTAGGTATCCCTAGAGTTTTTTTCTAGTCATTAGTTGAGATAGACAAATTAGACAGTGGGAAATAGAGCTTTGTCAGTCAACCATAGGCTTAAGAGAAGACACATGGCAGATCACAGACACATTTCTTCCGATTTGAGCATATTGGTTTTAAAATGAAATTTATATATGAAAATGAGTAACCCAACCAAAGATAATTACTAGAAAAGTTTTTATGTATACATTTCATACGAAAAATTTAAACTTGTTTTTTTAGACATTGACTCAACAGTATGTTCAGAGTGAAGTCTACCTAATTTGCTAAGATAGATTTACACTATGTTTCCTCTGTGTTCTTATTATACCTTGAAAAGCCTCCCTTGTAGCAGTGTCACAATGTGGCTTTGTTGCATAGTTGACCCTTGAACAGTGCAAGTGTTAGAAGCACTGACACCTCGTGCACTTGAAGACTTTCCCATAACTTTTGACTCCCCCAAAACTTAACTACTAATGGCCTACTGATGACTGAAGCCATACTGATAAAACAGTCAACTAACACATACTTTGTATGCTATATGCATTATATACTGTATTTTTATAATAAAATAAGATGGAAAAAACAATATGTTATTAAGAAAACCATAAGGAAGAGAAAATACGTTCACTGTTTATTAAGTGGAAGTGGATCATCATGAAGGCCTTCATCCTCATCATCTTCATGCTGAGTAGATTGAAGAGGTGGAAAAAGAGGAGGGTTTGGTTCTGCTGCCTCAGGGAGGCATAGGCAGAGGTGGTGGAGGAGGTGGAAGAGGAGGCAGAGGCAGGCACACTCAGTGAAACTTTACAAAATATATCATAATTTCTGTCTGACTTTTTTGCTTTTTCATTTCTCTAAAAATATTTCTACATAACACCAGTCCTTCTTCTACGGTTTACATTAGCTTCGGTGCCCATATCGTAGAAGGGTTCATGTTGTAAAAGAAGTCAAAAGCCGTCTTGTGTAATGCGAACCCTTCTTCCAGGTTGTCTAATGTCAACTTGTTTTCTGGCACTGCTTCTTCTACATCTTCTTCTTCATGATCTGGTACTTGTTTGGGAGGACTCATCTCCATGAAATCATGAATACTTCAAGTTATCTTTTGTTAATTCCTCTGATGTGGTGTCTATTTGCTCTTGAATTTCTCCAAGATCCATATCTTGAAATCCTTCACCTCTTCCCAATTTTTTTTTTTTTTTTTTTTTTGTCAAATCCACAAATTATTTCACAATTTCCTTGACTGGCTCTCTCATTAATCATGTAAAGCCATGCACAACACTGGGACACAGTTTTCTCCAGCAGGAATTTCTTCTTTTGGGCTGATGGTTTTCATGGCTTTTTCTATAGCAACAGTGGCATCTTCAATGGTGTAATCCCTCCAGATTTTCATGATGTTCTCTCTGTTGGAGCTCTCTTCCATAGCACTGACAATCCTTTCCATAGAGTACTGTGTATAATGAGCCTTAAAGATCCTATGACCCCATGATTTGGAGGCTGAATTAGAGACATTGTGTTTGAGGGCAAGTAGACCACTTTGATGCCTTCAAAGTGTAGAGCTCATGGAGTTCTGTGTGATCAGAGTCTTTGTCCAATGTGAAAAGAACTTTAAAAGCAGTCTCTTGCTGGCAAAGTACTTCCTGACTTCAGGAACAAAGCATTGATGGAACCAATCCAGAAAAGGGGTTCTTTTCCAGGCCTTGTTGTATAGCCAAAAGACTGGCAGCTGGCATTTATCTTTGCCCATCAAGGCTCAGGGGTTAGAAGCTTTATAAGGACAGGCCTGATCCTAAACCCAACTGCACTTTCACAAAAGAGTTGAGTTAGCCTACTCCTCCCTGCCTTAAATCCTAGTGCTCACTTCACTTCCTTACTAATAAATTTCCTTTGTGGCTTTTTTTTTTTTTTTGAGGGCAACTTCATCTGCATTAAAAACCTGTTCAGGCATATATCTTTTCTCCTCAATGATTTTCTTAATGGTGTCTAGGAACTCGTCTGCTGCCTCTTAGTTGGCAGAAAATGATTCTCCTGTTACCCTGACATTTTTTAGGCCAAACCTCTTTTTGAAATTATTAAGCCATCTTTTGCTAGCATTAAAATCTCACCTTTAGATCCTTTACCTTTCTCTTGCTTTAAGTTGTCATATAATGACTTCACTTTCTCTTGAATCACATTAGAGTCTGCAGGCATGCCTTTCTTTTAGCAATCCTCCGCTCACATAAAAGCTGCATTTTCAATACAAGATAAAAAGGTGTTTCACAAAAAATGCAATGTTTTCACACCTGCTTGTGTAGCTGCAGTGATGGCTTTATGAATTTTATTTTCTTCTGTTTACCATGGTCCATATGCTGGATTCATTTATTTTGAAATGGTGGGCAACTGCAGCTACAGACCTCAATCTATGGTACACATCAAGGAATTCAACATTTTCCTGTAACATCGTGGATTTGTCTACTTCTTGGGAGCATTTTCAGCATTACTAGAGGTACTTTGTATGAGTCCTACAGTCTTATTCAAGGTTACAGCATGGCATTAAACAAGATGAAAAATAATAACAACAGGAGGTTTTTTTTTTTTTTTTTAGTTTTTACTGCAATACACAGTTTACTGGTCTGACAAATTGCTTAGGAGAAAATGATTAGCATCACAAGTCATTTTAAGCAAACACTGGAAATACTTGTGCTCACTGCGATAGCAACAGGAGATGGCTACAAAATTATTACAGTAGTATGGTGTGTACTACTGTTAATTTTATGCTGTTATGATTTAATATTGCATTTTTACATTTGTTTACCTTTCTCTCTGCAGTGCCATGCATGGTCTCAATATGTTCGTGTGTATAAGTTTTTATTTATTTATTTTTTTTTGAGACAGAGTCTTGTTGTGTCACCCAGGCTGGAGTGCAGTGGCGCGATCTCGCTGCAACTTTCGCCTCCCAGGTTCAAGCAGTTCTCCTGCCTCAGCCTCCCGAGTAGCTGGGATTACAGGCATGTGCTGCCATGCCCGGCTAATTTTTGTTATTTTTAATAGAGGCAGGGTTTCACCATATTGGTCAGGCTGGTCTCGAACTCCTGACCTCAAGTGATCCACCCATCAATAAATTTTAACTTTTTATAAGATTTATGTACATTGCATGATAGTAAGTGATAAAATAGACTGAAATCTACATATATTTTACATTTTCATGGCATATCTCACTTTTTCTTAATTTTTAAAATATTACTTGGCTGCGTGATTCAACTTTGAGCTTTTTAAAAAATTGTTGCAAATTTCCAAAATTTTTCCCAATATACTTATTGAAAAAACAATCTGCATATTAGTGAACCCATACAGTTCAAACCCATGTTGTTCAAGAGTCAGCTGTATTTGTATGTGTTTGTCTCCCCACAAGGACTGAGACGCCCTGAGGGTGGGACATTATTTTTTCACTTTTCAAATTCAGTACATGGTCATAGTCCCTAATATATAATAGTCACTCTAATAATTTTGAATGAAACATGCTAACTATGGGGGCCAGAGTTAAGGAAGGGGAACACTGCCAATTATCAGAGAGTTTTGGCAATGCCTGGACCGGTTTCTCTACGTATGCATTATGAGCTTGATATTGAGCTGATGCTATGGGGCAAATAACAAGGGTAGGATAAATCAAAAATATAATTCCCTACTCCAGCAAGACATAATTAACCATTTTAAATAATAAGCTTTCTACAAGTTTGAAAGAACTAGAGAACTAGTTTTAATATTGTCCATAAACTAGGTAGAAAGATAGCAACAGATTTCATAATATAGGATCAATTTCTGGGTGGTTACCATTGCAGCCGAGAGACTGTTACTGCTATCTAAAAGGACAGGTTTGACCCTTTCTTACATGGTTGGTTGATCCTTGTGCATGTGGTCTGGAGATGAACAAGTAATTTTTTCAGGCTGACTCATAGTTTTGTACATTTCCACCCAAGTCTTTAAGTATTCGTTCACTTTTCATTTGAGGAGAAGCTACGTGCTGACTGCCAAAGGATGGAATAGGAAGACAATGGTGAGAGTTTTCTCTCTCTTCTTATCCAGCAATGTTTTGGTACTTCTTATAGATTAGCTCTCTGGGCAGTGTCTTCATCCTAATGGTTCTGTATTCAGGGAAAAGGGAATAAATCTGCTATTTCTTGCTGACTCTCAGGCTTTAGCTTTTCTTCTCCATGGATCTTGTAAAGAAGAAAGTGAAGGTGTATGATATATAGCCAGAAAAACCTAAATCAGAAAGAAAGAACATTGATCTAGATTGCAGTGGATATTGGTGGATTTTTTTAAAGCTCTAAACTTAAAAAAAAAATACTCAGGAGTCCCATATAACCAAGAAAGAAATAGAATGACTGTGATAAAGGGTAGGATCCTCTCCCCTGTATCCTCCTCTTTGCCCTTTATTTTCTTCCTCCTGGTGGCGCCTGGAGACTCCTGCTTGACACTACTCCATCCCCCACGAAACTTGGGAGAGTTCAGTGTGAAAATAATGACTCCAGATAAGGAACTCTAGAATAGATTAACAGCAATCAGTGGTGGTGGGTATATTTTCTACCCCCACTTTTTTGTGATTCTATTTATCAAAAATGAAACTTAGTAGACATGTTCTTTTTCCTTCCTGTATCCTTTTTAGGTTTCTGGCCATCCGTGAGAAGGAAATTAATGAAAATGGAAGTCAAATTTTAAAAATGACTGAACATGCATTTTTTCATTCCTTTTAGCTTTTGCTTTTATTATGTCTTTATCAAACAGTAAGACACATTCATTATGAAAAGAATAGAAAATACGGATAAGCAAAAAGAAAGCAAAAAATTAATTTAGTGAAATTACATACCTTTTCCATTCATGTGCAATTTTTACCTACTAGAATGCTACATAATTTAAGTGTGAACAAATTATTGCACATTTATTGGTGGGAAACTGAAGACATTATAAATAATGGAGATCTACATTTAATGTTACAAAAATATTCCAACCATATTGTTGAGTTAAAAATAAAAGAAAGGAAAGTAGGCTCAATAATGTATACATTATATAGATGTATTAATATATTTTATATATTTTTCCATTTATACAATATGTATTTAAAATGTGTATTAGCAATATGCTTTGTTTTAAAATAGATACACTTACATATTTACAAATATACTAATTTTTTTAAATGTAAATATATGCTTGTCTTTTACCTTTGTTTATGGTATTTCTAGGCTCGCATAGGTTTAAAATTTTTATATAATCAAATTATTATTTTTAAAGTGGTTTTTACACCTCACTTTCAGGCTTAGAGTATCCTCAGAAGTAATTAGAATTTACCTTGCTCAGTTAGTTTTTTCTTTTTATACTCTGTTGTTCAGTACTTTATGATTTGTTTTTCGCTTCTTACTTTTTATTTCATACTACTTTATCATTTGTATTTTACGTTTTTTTTTTTTGTTTTTTTTTTTGAGACAGAGTCTCACTCTGTCACCAGGCTGGAGTACAGTGGCACGATCTCCTGTCATTGCAATCTCTGCTTCCTGAGTTCACGTGATTCTCCTGCCTCAGTCTCCCGAGTAGCTGGGACTATAGGTGTGCACCACCACACCCAGCTAATTTTTGTATTTTTGGTAGAGATGGGGTTTCACCATGTTGGCCAGTATGGTCTCAGTCTCTCGACCTTGTGATCCACCCTCCTTGGCCTCCCAAAGTGCTAGGATTACAGGTGTGAGCCACCGTACCTGGCCTGATGTGTTTTTTAATTTTTAGTGGAGCATTACATTTTCATAAGCCATTTCTTAGTTTTGAAGTAAATGACTCTTCTAGCCAGGTGGAGCAGTAGCATGTACTTATAATCCTACCTGCTGGGGAGGCTGAGGCAGGAGGACTGCTTGTGGCCAGGAGTTCGAGACCAGCCTGGGTAACATGAGATCCTGTTTCTGAAAAAAAAAAAAAAAAAAAAAAAGAAGACTTCTATTATTGACATACTAGTTGAAACTCTGACCATTTTATGCTTGAATTGCATATATGCTAACTATTTCTGTATGTTGGCTTTATTCTTTCTGCAGATGGGCTTTCTCCACATGATGGAGAAGATGGCTGCCAGGTACTCCCTGCTCAGAAATGCAGCCACTTCCCTTTCACCTCCAAACTGGGAGACCAACATGTGTCAACAGCCCACTCTGCTCAACACTGTGACCAGGAGAATAGCTCCTGTGAATGGTTGGGCTGAGGCTGCTCCCATGGGCACTGTATTAGTTTGCTAGGGCTGCCGTAATGAAGTACCACAGACTGGGTGGCTTAAACAAAAGAAATTTCATTTCTACAGTTCTGGAGGCTGGAAGTCTAAGATAAGGTGTCAGCAGAGCTGCCTTCTTCTGGGGCCTCTCCCTTTGACTTGCAGATGACCGCCTTCTTGGGATATTCTCACATGTTCTTTTCTTTCTGTGCAAGCCTATGTCTGTGTCCTATTCTCCTCAGGACATCAGCCATATTGGATTAGGGCACACTCACGTGATTTCATTTCGCCTTATCTACCTCCTTAAAGGCCCTATCTTCACATACACCCATATTCTCAGGTACTGGAGGTTAGGACTTCAACATATAAATATGGGGGAGGAACACAATTTGGCTCATAGCAGCCAGGGATGGGTGGAGAAGACAGAAGGCTGCGAGTAGCAGATTCATGATATCACATGGAAACAGGAGAACAGATCCCCAAAGGAGAAAGAGATACTGGGCAAAAACAATAGATGTGTATTAGTAGAGGTGTTTGAAAAATGTTTGTTGACTGCTTATGGTAAAGCCCATGGAATTCTTAGGCAGATGTAGTCCTACTTTCAAAATCATTTTAAAGTAAGGAAATATTAATCTTTCCTTCCCTTCAGCACCAAGAACTCTGATACTGCCCATTGGCTACCCAAGTGCCCATCTGCTGGTCTACATGTAGAATTACCTTTATGTGCCATACTTGGATCTTTGTCTCGCAAAAGCTAGACCAAGCTCACTGAGCCAAAGGTGTCTCTTGCTCCTGTGTTGCTCATAGCTTTATACTTTGCTTATTTGGCATCAGGCCAGTTTAAAAGTCCATTTTCCAGAAAACATTTAGCAGTTTGCTGACATCTCTGAAGTTGTGAAAAATACTGATTGGCTAAGAAAGCTGAATAACCCCTCTGCTCTTTGGTAGAGTAAATTTCGAAGACCCCAGTGTTTAACTGATTTGGTAAATTTTACGTTTCTGGTGTTTGACTTCTATACCTATGTTGTCCTGTACAGACACTTACCTATTTCACTTAGAGAATTTGTCATCTTGTGCCAAATGCCACTAGAAATTAGGGGCAACATTGGGTAGCACGCTGATAATTTGTAGGATTCTGACAATTAATCCTGATTTTCAATAGACCAAAAAGTAAGAAGTAAAAAGAAAGATATTCACTTTTGTGATCTAAATCTCTCCAGCAAGCCCGTTTACTCATGTAGATTGTAAACACAGATGCGTAGCAGTGTGTCTGTATAATACCAAAACAGCTGGCTAACACATGAACTTCAAGCAATTGATATTGGATTTCTTTGCATTACATAATAAACACTGAGTATATCATATTTTTATTTCGCAGATTTGGTTATCCTGTTCACCTAGCCTGAGTCTATTAATCAATAGTTTATTCTTAGTTGTGTGTAGACATACTCCATGTCTCACCATATAGTCTGCGAAAATAAAGTATGCTATAAAATAAACTATACTACAATTGTTTGGATCTTCCTCAACTAATACATTGCCTGTGATTGTGATATGATATTTGCCCCAATAAATTCTTCCTGAGCCACTATGTTTGCAACAGAAATATTAGGAGTTAATCTGAAACCTGGATCAGATTTCTAAAACACATTGCTTGCTTCAAAATAGATGAGAAATTTTTTGCAGAAGTGGTCAAACTTTTTATTTTGAAGCCATCAGGGGCTCTGCCTGGGGATTACAAGGACTGGGTTAAGGGTACAGAGCACAATCAAGTTCCAAGAGTTAGCTGCTGAGGTGGTGAAAATTCACCCTAAAATTTACATACCTGCTTTGTGAATAAACCCAGTGAGTGAAAGAGAACTATACTATAATTTGTATTATTTATTTATGCATTTTAAAAACCTTCATTTTACACACACATACATATACCCAGAGAGAAAGAGATTGAGAGGGAGAGAGAGAGTTTGGTGTTGGGGGATATTGAACTTCAAAATGATCACTCTTTCAGTATCCTTCTGCTGGTAGAGACAGATATTGAACAACAAGAAACTTACAAGTGTTAGAAAAACAGTATTAGTAAGTTTGCAGTGCTTAAGGCTGTTTTCATTTATTTTCACAGAAGTCCAGGGCTATGCACTGATTTTTGATTTGCAACATATCATCAATATTAGAAAATAAAATCCCACTAAAGTGATGCATTAGCTGAAATGCACAAAACTCCATAAATTGTATGCTATATAACATGTTACTCATGGAAAGGCGATGCTCGTTATGACTAGTCTCTTGAACTTACTTTTCATTTTAACCATAATTAATATTATTAGGATCAATGCATTGTCACAGGCATCTAGCCTCTTGTAATCTGACACATCCTGTTGAAAAATATATTGATAAAGACTCAAAATGAGAGTTGCAGCAAACTATAAACAAAGTGCAATACATTCGTCTTCCTTAATAGAATCTTAAGAGTCTTTCATTTGCATTTGAAGTTGTGGTTAGAAAGGAGCATGTTTTGGCAGAAGTATAATTAACTGAATAAATAGGGTAGCTTTGGAAGATGTTTTACTCTTTGATGGGTTGGGTGTGCTCCTTTCTGGGAGAGAAGCATGAACTCCATTATATAGAAAACCCCATTCAAATCCTGTGATTCATTGCATCAATAACTTTTAAGACCATTTTCTTTCCACTTCTCCTAGCACCATCTAATGGTGAAAGATGGAACTTTCTCTTTTCTTCTGCATCACTTTTCATTAACATCATAGGGTTAGAGCAGCTGTGCAATCCCAGTGTTGATACTCATTTCACAAGCAAATGTGTTGCATTTGAGAAGGCCAACTTTTGCCCAAAAGGAGGTACTCTGATTTAGAAAAAATAGGCAAGTAAGTGCAACTTATGAGAAGGCCAACTTTTGCCCAAAAGGAGGTACTCTGATTTAGAAAAATAGGCAAGTAAGTGCAACTTAGAGATAGTCAACAAGCATAATTAGTACTCGCTTTTGGCTTGTTGTATAGATAATTATGGTGGGCTTTATAATTTATGCTGCAGGATTATTTTATAGATAAGTTACCCTAAAATAATAACAGGAGAGAACATTAATTTGTTGAACTTATCATATATCAAATACCGTGTCAGGCACTTTATACACTTCCTTCTTTCAGCCCTCTATAGCAGTTAATTCATCCACATTAGCTGAGAGGGCCTTTTCATGGCTCGTTTTGTCTCACCTGTTTCTGAGCATCTATGAGAATGTACGTATGTTCTCACACGAATTTTAACCCTAAAGGAAGGAATTTACAGTGATGGCGGAAATCAGGAATCCTATGGCCCAGGCTTACAGCAGCCTAATTCCAGTTCCACCTAGCTGCTAAATATAGTCATACAACTTTGGGAAAAGTCCTTAGCCCATTTGAGCTGCTTTTCTAGACTCATAAAATGGAAATAATTAAATTGACCATTCTTTTCTTCTAGAGTTATGAAAATGCTTTATAAAAGAATATTATGATCTATGAAAGTAATATATAAGAGATTATGTCTGTATTACTCTGGATATCCATGGATTGATTTGCAGAAAGCAATTGAATGAAGTTTTCTGTTTTCTACCTCAACATAAAGCTGTCACAATAACATATAATGTGCTTTTCTGAGGCATTCTGATTTAGAAAGAAATAGGCAAGTAAGTACAACTTAGAGGTTGAGTATAATAAAAAAACATAATTAGTACTTGTTTTTGGTTTGTTTTCTAGATAATTATGGTGGGCTTTATGATTTTATGCTGTAGGATTATTTTATAGATCGATTACCTTAAAATAATAGCAGGAGATGACATTAAATTTTTAACTTATATGTCAGACACTATGTCAGGCACTTTATACACTTCTGTCTTTAAACCATCTATAGGATAACCATCTGCAAGATAGATATGTTCATGCCTTTTTTAGATGAGTAAATGAAGCCTTCAAGAACCTCTGTGCTACACAGCTATAAAGCAGCATATCCATATTTAAAGTATTATGCTATAACTTTGTGATAAACTTGAACCACTATACTGTATTTTAAGTCTATCTTATAAATAAGAAAGGAGCTATTTAAAGAAAATTGTTTCAGCTAGGCCTAATGAGAAACTGAATTTACCTATTCTATTATTATTTATTATTCTTTCATCAGCTAAAATGATCCTTTAAATTTCTTATTTATAATAATATTTATGCATAAGCAGAAGTTAAGTGAATATGCTGAAGGCAGAAGACTGTCTTTCCCTTGCTTTGTCTTAGTGTTTGTATAGGGCATTCAACAGCAGATGGGAATGACCAGCTCTAGGAGAATCAGAAGCTCCAGTCCTCAGCTCTCACTGGCACTCTGCTTCTTGAGGGTCCTCCTTACCCTTTTCTGTTGCATCTTTCCTGATGTGCCTACTCCAGACTCAGCTCCTCAAACCATCTACAGCCTTTCTAGGTGGCGTAGAAAATTTACCAATGCAAATCTCACAGTGCAGTCTTATGCCTGGGATTCATGATGAGTCAGATGTGGGTGTAGCCACCAGCATTAGGTCTGGGCCTCCAGAACAATAGTGACCCCCTCCCGCATGGGGCACTTGGAAGGGCCAAGAATTAGTTGTCCTAGCTTTTTGAAGCTGTTCTTCTGGTCTTGGGAGGGTTTATGATAGTCTTTAGATCACTGATTGTGTTGCCAAACTGATTTGTATAGCGCCAATCTGGGAATGTTAATTATGAATGCGAGTAGAGCCAAGTTATGTTTTATGGGAAATATATGATTTCTGTGGAATTAATGGTTGTTGAAAATAGTTTTCAGAAAGAGTAATTGCTTTGACCTGATTGCACAGGTGCTGGAGGATGGCGGGGAGGTACAGATGGAGCCAGGCTGCGTATGTTTAAATCCTGTCCTGCCCACTTGACATCCCAGTGTCCTTGGGCAAGTTGTACCTTCTCTGTGCTTTGCTTTTCTTCCTTCTAAGTACTAACCAGGCCCAACCCTGTTTAACTTCCGAAATCAGATGAGATTGAGCACTTTCAGGGTGGTATGGGGCCGTAGTCTGTGCTTCAGCTTTCTGTCTACAATGTAGGGATGATCAGGACTCTGTCTCCTAGGGTTGCTGAAAGGACAGAATGAGTTAATACATTTCAAGTACTTGGAACAATGCACAGAGTGAACACCCCATAAATGTTGAGTATTATGATTTTTTTTTTCAATAAGTATCTCCTGAACTGTTAGTTTATAATTAGTAGCTACGACTTTAATCTAGTTTGGTGAGACTCATGTTTTTAAGACTCGCTAACCTGGAGATAGAACTTGGATTCTAAAATCATTACAAAAATATTTCTTTGCCTCTACCTACATTTGCTATTTTCAGGCTCCTTCCCCTTAACATCCTGTTACTAACCACTACTGAGTCATCATAAAGCAAGTCTCTCACTCCTATCAGACTCCAAATTCTCTTTTGAAAATAGATATATATTCATTGACACCTGGTTGATCCAGAATGAAATATCTATAACTCACCTATCCACATAATTTTGACAAACCGGTATAATACCCCAACTCTTTTATAAAGGAAAATTAAGGTGAAAGTAATTTATAATATAACAACCTGTATTTCGCCAGGCGCGGTGGCTCACGCTTGTAATCCCAGCACTTTGGGAGGCCGAGGCGGGCGGATCACAAGGTCAGGAGATCGAGACCACGGTGAAACCCCGTCTCTACTAAAAAATACAAAAATTTAGCCGGGCGCGGTGGCAGGCGCCTTTAGTCCCAGCTATTCGGAGGCTGAGGCAGGAGAATGGCGTGAACCCGGGAGGCGGAGCTTGCAGTGAGCCGAGATTGCGCCACTGCACTCCAGCCTGGGCGACAGAGCGAGACTCTGTCTCAAAAAACAAAAACAAAAACAAAAAAAAACCTGTATTTCAATGTGTAAATATTTATGCATGATGACACCATAGGGTGTAATGAAATAGTCAGATGCTTCCACTCATCTTTAGAATCACCGTGAATGTGACAGCTACAAATTCAAATTGCTGTGGTTGTATCGTAGAGGGCAACGAAGATTCCATAGGTCACATTGCTATTGGTGATGTGCCTTTCCAAAATGGAAACAACTCTGGAGAAAGTCACAAATAAAGCAAAGCTTAGTGTCCCCTTGCTTGGCCATGGAGTTTCATTTCTGCAAAATTCAGTGTGTAATAAAACTGATTAAAATGAGTAAAAGTGAGTTTATATGCAAAACCACATCAAGCTCTAGGTTCAAATAATTACCAACTGGCTTTTCATCCACATCAATATCCACTGAGACATTCAAAAGTGATGTGGGACAGGGGACAATGTGTTGTTGCGCAGCGTGATACTCAGCATAGTAGCAGCTGTTGTGGTATGAGAATGAATGCCTAACCATTTAAACAGATGTTAGACTTTATACCTTACCAGGGCATTCCAAAGAAATACCACATCTATCTTGCACAAGGCACAAATCTATTTGTGGCCTTTATCCATTAAATTTCAGTAGCATTGCTCATCATGGTGATGGCCCCAAATGCTCCCTTTGTCTCAGAGATCATTTCCTATGTATTCATAAGTACAATCCTCTCATACTTGTTACGGCTATTCACCGTTTACTCCACTTCTGCTGGAGTCCCCCATGGCCATCTGCTGCTGATGTACACCACTGCTCATGCCCACCAAAGGCACTCTGCCCCTGGGCTCCATGTGGCATCAGTCCTGCTGCTGCAACTGCCTGTGTCTGTGCTGAGGTACCATGTCCAGGGTTAGGGACACAGATTCATGCTGTATCTGCTTCTCCTCCTGCTGCTGCTGAAACTGAAACTGCTGGTGCACATCCCACTGTACCAGTCACTTTCCTGCCCAGGGCCTGTCATCCCTTTGGTTTTCCAAAGCCTGAATAAGTCAAAAATAAATTGGATTTTTTCACTTCAGTAGGCAAAATCCTTCTTCATTTTATTATTTTTTTCTATTGTATGTAATATTGTAGTCTCAACCTCTCACAGATGACTTGAAAAAAATGTTTTAGTATTGTTTTAGCTTTTGACCTAAACCCTGGAGTGGAAGTGGAGCCTGTGGAATACAAGAACAGCATACAAAAAGGTGCCTTTCTCTTTTGTCATCCTGGTATCCTTGGGCTTCTCTTGCCATCTACCTCTTTTCTCTTTAGGAGAGATTCCTTACTATTAAACCTCACGCACAGTTCTGCCAGTCAAGGCCAGACACAGTGGACTCCTTGTTGAACATGGATTAGTTTCACACTAAACTGCACTACACTGATAAATAATAACCGAATAGCATCTTGTCATCTCTCATTGATGATAGGGTTTAAAAGAACAACAACAAAAAATAGATGTATTTTCTACCATTTCCTATTTTGGGGGTTGTCGTGGTGTGTTTAGTACCCCTGGGTTTTAACAATGTCCCAGCTGAACCTGAAATATTTCTCCCGAACAGACTTTGGATACAGAGCTATATTTAACCTTCACATATAAAGCCATAACTATTTATACCCTTGTGATCCAAATATTGCAGAAGCAGGAAGGTTTACTTTGAATCTAAATACAGAATTGAGAAGAAAGGGAAGAAGACGACATGGTTGAGTAGAAAGGTTATGCTTAATCTGTCTTCTTCACTTCAGTATTTTGTAATGTTTCTGTTTCTACATTCCTTCCCTCAGTCCCGTGTAGGTCAGCCCAACAGCCAATTTTAGAACAGTTTTGTGTCATTTAAGGGAAAGAACTTTCAACTGTATTTGTAGCAGGCTATAAAAAGCAAAGATACCACCCACAAAATGATATCTAAATTTTTCCAATTACGTGATTTATTGGTAAATCTACACATTTGTTGTGCCAAGAGCAAAATGAGAAATGTGCCAGGTGTACTCAGAGTTTTTAATTAAGGAAACCTTACCTAATGGACAGATTTTAATAGGGTATTTTGTTCTTTAAAAGCCATTGAAACAACGTTTTAAGCCATTTGTCGATAAAAAGCCCTCAATTATGTAGAATATGGCTCATGAGGGAAAGTATACAAACTGGAAAGAAAACAAAAAAATTTGAGTCTTATGTTGATTTTGAAAATATCTAGTCAGAAACATGTGCCCAAATGTCAACTCAGGCTCCTGGGACTAGTAGATACTTCAATTTTTTAAAAGTGATTTAGGTTGGAAAAGCTAGATTCAGGGGATAGAAGAAAATGCTGAGTAAATGGCAACATTCTCCAAGAAAGTGGCAGTCACTGCAAGTTGGAAATGAGGTGAATGGTTTTGAAGCACAGTGCTGAAAACCTGAGTTGCAAATCATTTGATGGATAATGGTGGCCATGAGCTTTTGCCAGTTTTCACTCCAGATCCATGAAATTGAATGAACACTCTTGAGTTTACCCTCTCTCCTAGTAGAAACTTCATGCACTTTTGCTCTGAATCTGATTTTGCTTTACTACCAATGACCACCACTCTTCACTGGCTGGCCCCAGAGGCAAGGGAACCTAACCCCAGCCATGAGGGCTTGAGCCAGGCATAGCAGGGGACCTAGTTAGAAATGACCCCTCAGAAAGCTGAGCATTATGTTGTATTAAGCAAGTAAATAAATAAACAAATTAAAACAGTCAGTCCCCTCTCCACCCAATAACAACAGATCTGATTCCCAAAGTCTTGAATAGGAGTTGGAAATTTTAATATAGTTTTTTTTCTTTGGTGGGGGGAGGGAGAGTGCAAACAAAAAGGCAGCAAAGGGGGAATTAGGCATCCTCAATACACAATAAATTTTTTGCAAAATTCAGTTTTTATAACCCTCTTCTCCTACTAAGTAACTCCTTCTAGCTCACTAAAACACTATCATCCCACCCAATATCTCTCTTCATTGGTTTCTTTGTCTACTCTTCTCTCTCCAACAAACTGATATAGATTAATAAATCAGTTTATTATTTCCCATTACTTCAAACAACATAATAAAGACTTGTTTCCCAAATTAGCCTGTATCCTTCTTCCTTAGAGAGGGAAGGAAGAGGGGTATCTGTATTTTGACATTTTTTTTACTGTTATCCAATAATTTCCATTTTAACTTAAAGCTATCTTGAATTATCTCTGCTACTTACAATTCAAGCTTTTATTCAGCTTCCACTGTCTGGGTCTGCACAGCCAAAATATGACAAAGAGTTCAAGCTCAAGGATTCTTTCTTTTTCTTTTTCTTTTTTCTTTTTTTTTTTTTTTTTGACACAGTCTTTCTCAGTTGCCCAGGCTGGAATGCAGTGGCACAATCTTGGCTCACTGCAACCTCTGCCTCCGGGGTTCAAGCAATTCTCTGCCTCAGCCTCCCGAGTAGCTGGGATTACAGACGCCCGCCACCATGCCTGGCTAATTTTTTTTTTTTATTTTTAGTAGAGACAGGGTTTCACCATCTTGGCCAGGCTGATCTTGAACTCCTGACCTCGTGATCCACCTGCCTCAGCCTTCTAAAGTGCTGGGATTACAGGCATGAGCCACCGTGCCTGGCCTGAGCTCACAAGATTTTTAAAGCTAGGACTATACTTCCCTAATTTATTGAAAATGACTATGACATTATTAAGTGCTACAAAATTATTTTCTCTAAGATACTTAATATATTTGATAATAAATAGCAAGATATAAATGACTTCTTATCCATCATTCACCTATTCTTAGGCATTTAGCAGTTTAAAACAGGAAGTTCAAGTCTAGGATTGTTATACAGGGCCATGCAAGCAAGTGGTGTTAATTGAGACAAGGTGCTGATGTCAAAACCCTAAAGCCTGGGTTAGCGTATGTTAAATTTGTGAAAAATAATTCATACGTGTGTATATTCATATATATGGTAAAAGCATCTTGCCAGCACAAATGATAAGAGATGATTACAGAAAACTTGGAAGAATATCTTTATAGAAATAGTCATTTGAGGCCGGGCGCAGTGGCTCGTGCCTGTAATCCCAGCACTTTGGGAGGCCGAGGCAGGCAGATCACGATGTCAAGAGTTCAAGACCAGTCTGACCAACATAGTGAAACCCCATCTCTACTAAAAATATAAAAAATTAGCTGGTTGTGGTGGTGTGTGCCTGTAATTCCAGCTACTCGGGAGGCTGAGGCAGGAGAATCGTGTGAACCCGGAAGGCAGAGGTTGCAGTGAGCCGAGATCATCCCACTGCACTCCAGCCTGGGCGACAGTGCAAGACTCTGTCTCAAAAAAAAAAAAAAAGTAGTCATTTGAATGTAATGTCCTGGCTTAAATTCTACCTGGAAAAGAAACAGGTTAACTTCAAAAGTTAAAATCTAGACAAAAATAGGCAAAAAAAAAAAAAAATTTTTTTTTGAAAATGTAATCATCTCATTAACATCTTTAAAGACCAGCAATTATTTAGCACTTCAGATAGGAAGGCCCTTCCCCTCTTGGCTCAATTAATTGGATAATTCTTTACTCATATACAAGATATAAGATAGATGTACCTGGCTAATGATGGGGATAACTAGCTAAGGCTGAGAATTGAGACACCATTTCAGAAACTCTTCTCAGGTTCTGCCTGGCTTCTGACTCAGGCCCTTGGGTCCTCATCTATGAGGAGTGAACTCTTGTGTTATATGTCACTCAGCCAAACCTGAACCCCTCAGGTTCTAATCATATCACTGAGCAACTGGAGGGAAAGAACCTCAAGGCAAAATGGTTTAGTAATCCTATCGGAACATCTTCTCTGACATATTTCCATGTTCTTGACCTATTTCTGGCATTTGGAGCTCTAACCCTCATTCGATTTCATTGTGGCCATTGGCTCTTGCCTCTCCGTGGTCTATATTCTTACCTCCCTTTGGGAGTCAGATATTATAAAAATCTTGATATTTTAAATATGTACTCGGTTCACGTATAATATGTTTACTTTTAAATAACATAGAAATAGAGGTAAATTAACAGGAATATTGTGTACATTTTATCATACCAAAAATACCAGGCAAAAATTGAAGGTTAAATTTGCCTCTGAAGTTGCCATTAAGTAAAAGATATATTAACACATGGTTTCATTTAAATAGGAGCCATGACCCCTTGTGTTTGTGTGTTACATTTAAATTAGAATTGACTTTCACGTTCTAGTAAGTTATTATTCTGACTTAAATTATTTCAATAATATCTGATAGTTACTACAGAAAATATTCCTGAGAAAAAAGTTTACTATTAATAAAGTGATAAATTACTTTTCACAGTGGGTGGGTTTAGGCTGCCATTCTATTATCATATTTGTTTCACTCTATGTATTAATATTTTTTGGAGGGTGTGTTTTAAATTGTTATTAATGATACTCATTAATTTATACTAAATTATCCCCCTTTGGTCTTGTTGCAGTAGTCAAGCATTTTTCCTTTTTAAAAAAATGTCATTTCCCCTGGAAAATTCATGCAGAAAACCATCAAAGGAAAACTAAGCTGCCATAAAGTAATAAAACAATCTTTCATGCTGTTTGGTCATTGCAGCGAAATCACAGGGCAAGATAATTGAAGTAGTAGTCTAGACACAGCTTTTATAACTGGCAATAATGAGCAGAACTCAAGGTTCTTATGTGGTCGTGGTCAACACATAGAGCAGTCCATGGGGAAAATTATTTCTGTAGAATTGCACGACTTTGACACTTCCACTGAAAAAGACTAGAAAGAAGAACGTTCATGGCTTGCATTTACTGAGTGCTCCATAAGCATTTGATTGAGTGGTTAGCTGGTGGAAAGTTTATACAATGACTACCCCTTTAGAGTACATTGCTGTGTCATTGATCTGGTCATTTTTATGGGTCAAATTGTGTCTCCACTTCCACTGGGACATGGACTGCATTTCATTTCCTATAACGAAGTGAAAGTTACTGTTTTTCTGCCAAGAGTACTGTATAGAAATACCATGCTATTCATATTTGTGGTTTGATGTACACTGATATGATAACATCATATAAAAGATATTCTGAAACCATAGAGAATAAAATATTATTATCAAAGTCACACAAGTAGTAATACAATAATGTCAGATCTTGATAAATGAATTATGAGTTGCCTAGGTTAAGGCTAGAATTCTGCACTAATATACCTTTATGTGTTTGATGTATCCATTCTCTCAAAGATACTCTAGTCAATGCTATTTGCATAAAATAAAAGTAAAAATTTATTAAAGAATCGATGTGTTTAGGCCAGGCGTGTTTCACGGCTGTAATCCTAGCACTTTGGGAGGCAAAGGAGGGCAGATCTCCTGAGGTAAGGAGTTCAAGACCAGTCTGGCCAACATGGTGAAACCCCGTCTCTATTAAAAATACAAAAATAAACCAGGCACGGTGGCAGTTGCCTATAATCCCAGCTACTCAAGAGGCTGACACACAAGAATCGCTTGAACCCATAAGGCAGAGGTTGTAGTGAGCCGAGATCCTGCCACTGGCACTCCAGCCTGAGTGGCAGAGTGAGATTCTAAAAAAAAAAAAATAAAAATAAAAAGCATGGAATTGTTCAGAGTATACAGATCCCCAAATTATATTATTTAAGCTGAAGTGTAGGTCTGAAATAGTTCCTGGAGTTTTGCCTAGGTGTCATAAATCTGTTGACTATAAGCTATTTCTGTTTTAATTTGAGTTGGTTGCTTGAAAAGAAGTATGTCTCTGAACAAAATACAGAGGAAGAGACTTAAATACTACAGTAACTGAAAAAAAAAAATGCAGTAACTGACTCAGTCTTAGGTTTACTCAATCCATAGAAATCTAATACAGAATTCCTTTAAAGAAGTGAAACAGAACAAGAAATGAATTCCTTTCCTGGGATACTGCAATGCAAATTTGAGGAGGATCACTAAAAACACAGTGTGTCTTTACAGGCCATGTATAAGTAAAGATACTGTGTTTCATTTTGGTCTTGTTTTTAAGAGAGTAATGTCAAATACCAGATGTTAAAGAATGCCATAAGAGGATTCAATGGATTCGCTTTTATCTGATAGTGAGTAGTGGTGGGAACCTCTTAGTGTTATACTCAAAAGGAATAACATTGTAGCTACTCTTTGAAATTTCCGAAGTTAGAAACAAGATTTCTAGATTATTAAAAAATCTATATTAAACTACTATTTAATAGTAGTAACTGTGTAACACTTCTTGAGCACATAAGTCAAAGGCTGTGCAAAGCACTTTAAGGGAACTTCATATTTAATTCTGTCAGCATCCACATGAGGTAAGTTCTTATTATTATTACTATTCTTATTATTCTAATTTTCCAGATAAAGAGACTGAATTTTAAAAAGTAAGAAATTAACTCATGATTACACCTCTACAGGCATCTATTAATAAACAGGAATTCGTATTTTTAAAATAAATGTTATTTATAATATTATTTGTAAAATATTTTTGGCAAAATATTATTTAGCAACTATCTACAATGTGCTGGACAAATTAGATTATGCATCTTTATTGGTTTCCCCCACATCTTCTTGGGCCCAAGTTCAGGCAATTTGGTAAGACAAATGAATCCTAGGCCCCCAAATCCTTCTCTTTCTCAGCGTTCCTGTAAGGAGCAGTCTTCTTTTTGGCTGTCTGCTGGTGACATTCTCTCCTATGCTTTCCCATGCTCACTGTGGGTTCCAGGGGGCTTTGCTGATATTAGGCCTCTTGGCCTTAGATAGTTAATCTATGAGCTGTGGATCCCTTTCTGGGACTGCCTTGGTGCCATTGTTGCAACCTACTCTTGTGTACATAGTATTGTGCCCATCTAACACTACATTGTGGTAGCGAGAGAAAACCAATCCCCACCCATGTTATACACATTTCCTAGGTCTGAACAATAAGTTTGCATTGTACAAATCCAGTGAAGTTGCTCAGCAGTTGGCTTGTTTTCTCTTTTCATTTCTGCACATACATCTGGTTACTTGGGTAGGAAGAAGGTGGAGTTCACTTATTAAGTATAGATTTATCTGAGATCCTATATTAAGTGCCAGGGTGTGTTTGGTGCTTGGCACTAGTCACTCAGTAGAGAAAAAAAAAATTAGAATCTCTGCCGTCATGGAGCTTATAGTCTAGTGAACTGAGAATACCCTTAGATGCATTCAAAATAACCCTTCCCTTCTAACTTCCAATGGGTGATCAAGCTTGTAACCTTGACTCTACCTTGGGATATGTTTTCTCACCATTTTATACACTGCTTAAGAGGTGAAAGGGTGGTTGATGCTCCTCAAATAGTAGTTAGGGCGTAGGAGCTTGTTCAGCTAAAGCCTCTTCCCATGAGGCTTATTGAGCCTCACTCAAATGAAACGAGCTGGTTGACCCTGTGGAGCACTCACAATTACCAGAACATGAGAAATTAACAGGGGGACTGCATTTCAGCTCTGGTGCTGAGACCCTGGCCACTTATCTTCTCCATTAGGTCATTTATAGCACATATTTAAATCATAACTTTGTATCTAGGATCACAGAGATTGAAGATTGCAAAGGACCTTAGATACCATCTACTTATTCTTTTAGTCTACTTGCTGCTAGACTTTTTCATCATCATACAAAGAGAAAACATTCAGAGCTGAAGATTTTTGTTCTCTTCTAGCAACTGGCCCAACTTAGACTAGGCTTCTATTGTTTTCAAAGCATAAGCCAAACGCTCATTGAGTGATTTCAAGATCCCCCTTTTGCCATTTCTACCCACTGACATTCTAGCCACTGGAACTGTTTTTCACCGTAGTATGTTTAGTCACTCTTTCTTCCCCACCGTAGGCATCATGGTGAAGGAAAAAAAAATTAGGTTGAACATTATGAAATTGCTGATATTTGATCAACATTCAACAATTATTTTTACCTAACAAAAGGCAATTTTACGTGGCTCAACCTATGCTATCCCTTGCTGCCACATCTAAATGCTCTTATTTGAAATCAAAGCTAATATTGCTCCCTTTTTCTGTACACACACACAGACACACACACACACACACACACACACACACACACACACACAGTTGTTTGTTTCTCTAGGACATGTGGCTACTGAGAAGACTAGGGCCAAAACTTGTATTTACCAAGTACTGTGTAGAGTTTGTGCTGAATATTCTCTATTTGCCCCTCAGATTCACTCTACACACTTCTCCAGGGAGCTGCCCTCCACAGACTGCATCCACAGGGCATCCTTGTTCCCTGGCATCTAGCGAGAGATTGACAACAGGAGGAAATAATTTGGGAATATTTGTTGCCTGGCTACCTCCCGTCTGGACCCTGGCTTGGAAGTGGCTGTGTTCCTCTACCTGTAGCCATAGTCTTTCTTAATGGCCTTTCCTATAGCAATGCTTTTGCCTGGTTCTGGAAACTTCTCCTTCCTGGGCTAATAGTGGTAAAAGCTTCCCATTTCGTCGGCCCTGGGGAGCTCCTCTACCCCTTGTTGATTTTCCTGAACTACACCCATGTGTTCGTTAACAGTCCCTTCTTTAATAGTCTCATGGTTAATAGTCTCTTCAGTTACTCCTTTGACTCTGCTGTCTTCTGGGGCCCTGACTGATAGAGTGATTTCCTCGCTATGACTTCAGTTTGTGCATATATTAGTTTCTATTTGCTATATGTGAAAGTTCTGATGTTATATTTGCAGAGCTTTTATACCTGTAGGCTAAGTTCTAAGACTTATTAATGCCCTCAGGCAGGAGGAACGATTAATGCACTCATAAATGGTACTTATTTACACTTCTAATCTCAAAACTAATTGCTAATTATTAAGTAAGGCCTTTATCTTTATTGAAAATTTTAAAATAAGAAAATGCTGGCTAAATCTAGTTTTCTAAAATCAAAATGCAAGACAATATTCAAACATCTGTGAAATATAATTATACTTTTATTATTACTTCCCTATTAATTATTAGTTGTAAGGCAAAACATTAAATCAAATGCAATATAAATTTGGCATCTAATCTTTGCCAGTATAAGTGTTTTTTCAGTGTTTAATATTTGACTATGGTGTATATACTCATATGTCACATAGAAGGGAAAGAAGTAATCAAATAAAATATTTTTAATTCATTGGAATATGATTTTGTTCTCTAACCATAGATTGGCTTAACCCTCCAAAACAAGTTCATTGTTAGAACAAATATTTCAAATATTTCCTGAGCACTTATTTTAGTACTTATTTTAGTCAGTATAGTGTTCAGTGATATGGGTAGTTCAGAAGATTCATGGGATTTATGTTCTGGATTTTAGAAGGCTTCCTAACAATGTCACAAGCCTATTAATTGTTGGTTGACAAGAACCAAAATGAAAGCCCAGGTCTCCTGTTTCTGGTTTAATCATCATTTTCATAATACTTTTTCCGCATAAGCAGGCACTCAGTATCTAGCCAACCAGATATTAAAAGATATTGAAAAGCAGGTTTCATGCATCCCTAACAAATTGTTCACTTTTATTCTGGGTAAACTTTACTGACCATAAAGTTACAGGCTTCAGGGCTCTCTAAAATAAGCTAAGAGTAGCCAATAAATAAAAGTCCAGCACTATTCACCATATGGTATTTCACATTTTAATCTATTTTCCATTCAGTTTGCATATTATGGGGGCAGGAAAGCCCTAAAGAGTCATGCTAGGTATTCCATATTAAGTTACTTTAACATTTTTAACAAGTATATGTTAATGAACTAGGCTATTTGGAAGACTGTGTCATACAGCCTCATCACCCAAATCCCTTCCAAAAACAGAAGGTCGTTTGAGCATTGTTTGTAGGAGATTTCTAGGCTCTTTGAGTGTGTTGGTTGGGCCATGGAGAAGGGGAATGGAGTAATAAATGGATTAGACTGGACTGTTGAGAGAGCCCTTGAAGGCTATGCCAGATGAAAGATACAAGAAATAGTGCTCCAGACATACCTTTATCTGTTAAATGGTAGCCTAGGACACTGAAATGTTTACATGATTATTTATAAAATTCCATAAAATGCATTTGCAGCTTTTAAAGATATAAATGAAGCTTATATCTAAGTTCTGGCTATAATCAAGTTAAATGAGAATAATTTTAGAGGGGACTGCTAATTAGACTTTTTTCTTTCTTTTAGAATAACAAAAAGTAACTGCAAGCCTGGAATAATATAATAGGAAGCCTACAATTTATTGATATATGTATAAATATAAAAATAAAGGTAAAGTTATTTTGCTCAGTATTCATTTCCATTATCCGATCACAGTTTCAGAGATTCATGTGGAAATCTGACATAGTCTTGGCAATTCCTGTATTGGACCCCTTCAGTTTCATGTATGGCTCCACTTGAGCTAAACCAGAAAAAAGTGACATAAAATTGTTTATTCTTTTGACATGTTTTTTGACAACTTCCTCAAAACCATTGAGATACTATCTTGGCACAAAACTTAGTATGTCTAGCTTCTTTAATGTCAAGTGTGCTTGGGTTTGAAATCAATTCTATGCTTTTTGGCAGCAAGGTAAGAGGGAAATCAGAGTAAATTATACTTTTCTCATACTATACAAAAGAAGCCTCCAAATCAGCTCCTTGGAGAAACAAAACTTGTCCCAGTAATATACTCTGAAAACATAACTCTATTTAGTAAAATTTTAACTAAGAACACGTATTTTATTACTGCAAATTTAAAGGCTTACATAAACACTTCAACTTTTTAAAAGTTGTGATTCCCAAGAAAAGAAATTAACTTAATGGCTGTTCATTCATCACCTCCAAAACCAAAGCCATTTGAATATTTCCTTTATTATGATTTATTAGAACTTCACTAAAAGGGAAAACTTACAAATAAGTTATCATTTTTGGAGCAAGATCACTCTGTGCTAAATAATGAGATATGGGAATACATTGAACAGCTTGACTTCTGCTGACTTTTACTTAAGAGTGTGAAGTGTTTTAAGTTAGACTATGTTAGTATTGATGAAATGTGCACAAAGCGGAAAAATAATTTAAAGGCTTTGTTCTATTTTGAGAGCTAGATAAATTATATAATTAAAAAATAAAGCACTGTGACCTGGGATTAAGAAAAAAACTTCCAAATACTGTTGGAGAGAGTGGAAATTGGAGCAACCATTTTGGGAGGCAATCTGGTCTTGTCTAACAAATTTGCAGTGCATTTACCATTGACCTGGCAATTACACATACCAATACAAATCTGCCACTAGACAAACTTGTAAAAGTACACCAAAATAGATGTATAAGAGTATTCATTGCAGTACTTTTGAAATAGCAAAAGAAAAACATTACAAAAATAATGTAAATACACAACAATAAAGAATGGCTAAATCAAATGTATATTTATTTAATGAAGCACCCTAAGCTATTAAGAGGTATGTATGAAATTACTCCGAATATGCTGATATGGAAAGGATGCCAGGATGGGTTAGTAGGTATAAATAAGCCAGACATATATTATTATAACACCTCTTTTGAATAATTGAAAAAACAAACAGAAATACCTACATATATCGGTTCATGTAGATACATTGATATTTATATTAATTACATCGACTTTGATATTGAAGAAATATATGCATCTGACCCAATGTGCTTATTCAGATCTTACAAGTTAATATGTAAGCATTGGTTTTTGGTGGGAAGAGATTCTAGATAGAAGTGAATTGGAGGATGCTTTTTCTGCTTATTTGATTGCTTTCTGTAATATTTGATTTTTGTAATCATGTATATGCAATACCTTTATTTTTAAGCATGTCAATATGAGTGTTCTTAAGTAAACCATTATTATTGTTCTTTATTTTTATATACCTTAAAACCCAATAATTAATATTTTATAGGACAATAAAATCCTGTTGTTGAGATTCCCAAGGTCACGAAGCATAACAAACTTTAGTATATCAGCATTGTATTGTCAGGAAATCAGCTCAAGTTTTCTGTGTAATATTCTCATCACAAACAAAAGTCTGCTCTTGCAGCCACCACCCCCTCATTGAGAATGCATCCCTTAGCTTTGTAGGATAGATCAACTTGATGTTGGACAGTTAGAGACATTGTATCTACCTCCCCTTCTGAGCAAGAAAATGAAATCAATTATTACAATTGTTTTCCTCCTCTGTAGTAAGAGAACATATGGCAAACAAAGGCCTCTCTAAATATGCACTGGTACTTACTGGATCCAATTTTGATTCAGAATGGGGAGAAAAATGGTTGCATATTTCTCATGTACCCTGCAGTTTAATACAGCATACTCTATTTTCAAAGCAGTTCCAAAAAGAAACAATAAAATGACTGTCTTCTGCTCTCTTGAATCTTTTCAGAATTGCAACTTCCAGTGAGTCCCTCTGTGTGTTTGGATCAGGGAATACAATTAAAGCCGAGTACTTCGAGTCAGCTTTTGAAAACAGTGAAGCCACGTATGTGGAAACCAGGGGACTGGAGACGTGAACAGCTGTAAGCTAATCATTTTGAATTGTTATAGCCAGCATGCATTGTAGGAGACAGCTAACAAGAGAAAAGCGCAGAACAGAAATGGGGGGTTCACATGTGTGAATTATTAGTTTCTCTTACATAAATTTTCAGCTCTCCTTTTTAAATAAAGAATGTCATCATTGAGTTTCTTCTACATTAATTCAAACCTGTCCTCCCAGAAAATAAACATTTGGGTAAATTGGACTCTTATCTAATAAGTTACATTAAAGGAAATTGAATTTCAAACCTTGACAATGCAAACCATAAAATTTTAACTTCCATTTTATACTCAAATGACTTTGCCTTAGACTGTGAATATGGCTGGATGTATTTTTTTCTGCTATTTTTTTTTTATGGCTCTTAGCATCTAAGAAAGCATCTGCTGTGTATCAAGTTATCCAAGTTTCCTCCCGGGAAAGGATTTTATAATGTAGATAAATTATAGTTAAAAATTAAGAGGTTTTAATTATCTTATCCAAGACACAAATAAGTTTGCCTCATCTAATTTTATAATTATTAAGTAGTATTTAAACAGTTAATAGTATTTATTGAAGAATCGTATGCATATTGCACCAACCTAGAATTTTAAAGTTTAAAGTAGGCCAGGCTCATGCCTGGAATCCCAGTGCTTTGGGAGGTCAAGGCAGGAGGATTACTTAAGCCCAGGAGTTCAATACCAGCCTGAGCAACATAGTGAGAATCCGTCTATGCAAAAAATAGAAAAATTAGCCAGGCACAGTGGTGCGTGCCTGTAGTCTCAGCTACTCTGGAGGCTGAGGCAGGAGAACCAATTGAGCCCTTGAAGTGGAGGCTGCAGTGAGCTGTGATTGCACCACTTCACTCCAGCCTGAGTGACAGCAAGACCTTGTCTCAAATATATATATATATATATAAAGCACAATCCTTTCATTGATCAAACTTAGATATTTAACATTTAGAATTATGATGTAGAAAAGCAAATATACATTTTGGTATCATTTATGATGAAAGCATATTTGTTTCATTACAAAATATTAAACTGGTGTTACTTTTCCTTTGTAGCCTGAAGTGTTTTTTTTTATTTTTTTTATTTTTTAATATGTCATCCCTTAAGTTAACTCTTCATTATCTGGGAGTAGGGACATTAGGTAAGATTGAACTAGTGGGGAAAGTATTTTTGCATATTCTTGGTGACCTGTCCACTATTTAAAAACGTAACGTGTTTTTCCAGAGAAGAAAAAATAGAGCAAAGGTAGGCAGAGGTAGACGCTTTTAGAAAGTTTCACCCAAACTGTAATTTATATCACTTTTGTTGCAGTGGTACCATGCATCTGAGGTCATGGGTAACGTGACTAATTTATATATTTATTTTTTGAATTCAACTTTATTCTACATACTACCTTTCCACCTTTTTATTTAATTTGATTAATTAATTAATTTATTTGAGACAAAGTCTCACTCTGTTGCCCAAGCTGAAGTGCAGTGATGCAATCTCGGCTCACTGCAACCTCCGCCTCCCAGGTTCAAGTGATTCTCCTGCCTCAGCCTCCCAAGTAGCTGGGACTACAGGCCCATGCCACCATGCTCGGCTAATTTTTGTATTTTTAGTAGAGACGGGGTTTCACTATGTTGGCCAGGCTGGTCTCGAACTCCTGAGCTCATCATCCCCCCTCGTCTTGGCCTCCCAAAGTGCCGGGATTATAGGCATAAGCCACTATGCTCAGCCACCTTTCTTACTTTTTAAAAATACTTCGATTAAATCTGCCAGAGTGGGAAACTATTACCAATTTGACTCCTCTCTGTACCTCTCCACCACCTGGTGGTGATGCTAATAAGCAATTGAAATTGTTCAAGGAAACCCACACACTGAAGGCGGGCGTCCTATGAAGGATAGAAGCAGTTTACAAAGCTTGTAGGTAATTTACAAATTATATACTCAACCCTACATTATGGAATGCTAACTATGTTGTTTTATTTTTTTTTAGGAATGAAACGACAGTCCTTGCTCCACATGAAACAATCTTTCGAGCTGAAGATCTATCTGTGATTCTTAAAGCGTATGTGTTGGTGACATCCTTAACCCCTTTGCGTGCATTCATTCATTCAACTGGCACAGTTTGGAACCCACCAAAGAAAAAACGCTTCACTATCAAGGTAAGCTCTCGGTTGAAGCTATTATTTCACGTAAGTACACTGAAGTAAAATAAAGTGAGTTAGCTGCCATTTTCCCACTTTTATGGTTATCAAATCCCATTGAATAAAGATCACATCTTTTTTATTGCTGCAAGAAAAGATTTTCACTTAATAGGTGCAGGTTTAAAAAGGAACTGGAAGCAGCTTAATTCACTAGGGATCACAAAGGCTACATTCTTTTTTCTCAATTCATCATGATAGTTCAATTCTTTGATCTACTTATTACAGAACTAGTTCACAGCTATACTGTTTTTCTTAATTTTTCACTTATTCGAGAAAAATATAGTCAAGGCAACAAATGAAAATACAATTTTGCCTTTGTGCTTTTTGCTTCACCCTTAGGAAGCATAATGCTAGTTGATTACACCAGTCAATATAGAATATTTGCTGAGTGAAAAATAAAGCTCTCAAGTGTGCCTAATATAGCAAGCTATGACATAAAGGATAATAAGGAAGATTTCAGGGAAGATCTTAATAATAATCCCCAAAAGTTTAGTAAGTTATAAAAGGTAGCTCAGGTCAATTTGGCTGAAAATGAGATCTAGTGACAATATGTTTGATAGATTTTAAAGAAATTTTGATTTTACAGTATTTTATTCTGTGTATCACAAAGAGGAAATAGAAAGAAACTGAAAGAATGCATAGGGTCTCATAGTTTCAACAGATTAAAAAATGACTGAACTTGATTTTTTTCAGAATTTACCTTCATAAATTGAATTTTGAATTTTGGAAAATCTTCTACCTCAAGGAGAAGGCATGAGCAAATTGTTAGAATTCATTTCTGCCGTCTTATTTTTTTATTTTGTATGCTTTCTTTTTCTCCTCTTAAACTTCGCTTTTTCACTGAAAAGCTTAAATATTCTTCTGTAAGTTTAAAAGTTGTGCATTCTTTACATATATAACACACAGTGCTCACTGTTAATTTAAAACATGTACTCATGTTTATGTTTTCCTATGATTTCTTAGACTTTTCAATATCTCTATCTGCTTCCCAGCCTTGCCTTCTCAAGACTCTTTTGGTCTCTGTACCACGTCCCCAAATCCCATTATCACAATGTAGATTTTTAGTTTTAGTTGAAATAATCACTTGTTCCTTTTTTTGGTCTTTTTTCCCTCAAAAACAAAACAAAACTTTATCAAGACACTTACCGACCTTACTTCCCCACATTGTTTACAATGCCCTCCTGGATTTCTTTCTTTTATTATTTGAGTGTTGCCAGTTTGGGTCTGATGTCTTTAATCTTTAATTCCAACAATTTATTTTCATGATTTCTTGAAATATTTTTGCTCACTGTTTTTATTCTTCCTTCTTCTGTTGACTAGATTTGATCCTTCCATTTCTATTTGTATTATTTGGCTTTTCTTATCTGCTTTCTGGAAGCATTTCTGTTTTCTAAGACAGTGCTTCAATCTTATCTTTCGAATCATACAATCTGTGTCAGTCCATTTTGGCATTGCTATAAAGGAACACCTGAGGCTGGGAAATGTATAAAGAAAAATGTTTATTTAGTTCATGGTTCTGCAGGCTGTACAAGCATGGAACCAGCATCTGCTTGGTTTCTGGTGAGGCCTCAAGAAGCTTCCACTTATGGTGGAAGGCAAAGTGGGAGCAGGCATGTCACATAGTGAGAGAGGGAGCAAGAGAGATGCCAGGCTCTTAAACCAAGCTCTCCTGTGAACTAATAGAGGGAGAACTCACCACAGGGAAGGCACCAAGCCATTCATGAATGATCCGCACCTTCAACCCAAATACCTCCCAGCAGGCCCCACCTCCAGTATTGGGGATCATATTTCAACATGAGATTTGGAGGGGGCAAATATCCAAATTATATAAAAATCCTTCTTACACTATAGCTTTGCTGCTATCTCATCCGTTGTTTCTTGTATTTCAGTTATTTAATGCTGCATGTATAACTTAAATGCTCATGCCCCTTCACTTAAAAACTATGTATATTTTTATTTACTTCTAATATTTTTTACCGTATTTCCTTTGTTCTTTTTAATGACTTCTTTTTCACATTTTGTTACTATCTTCCATTATTTCCTTGAGTATATTGCTGGCATGCTTATTTTAAATTCCTCGTCTATCAGTTTTGGTGGCATGATATATATTGTTCAGTTTGTTGCCTTTCTTTTGAAGTAGCTGTATTTTTTGTGCATTCTCTATTTTGTCCTTTGAGCTTAAGTCCTCCTGCAGACATTACTTATTCCAGCTAGTATGATGTTTGGGGAAGGTCAGTCCTTTCAGGTGAATCCAAGGAGAAGGGAGAGAATGTGCTCCAAACATGAAGAAACCACTTTTGGTCACTTCCCTTTGTAGCCAGGTAACTTCCCTGGTCAGAATTTCACCCCCTAAACTCTCTTAGGCATAAAAGCACTGAGAGGAAGCACACCTTCCTCCATTATACGTCATCAAGCCTGAAGGTTGACAGACAGTAGGGTGGAGGAGTGAATGCCACATGTGACCAGTAACTCCATACATTTTTTCCTCCTTTCTCCCAAGTAATTCAGCAATCTGAATCCTGGGCCTGGGCTTAGTGTCCTTAACAAGGAAGGAACAACCAATGATTGTCCTACAGGAAGACAGGGGAGAGTTAGGAGGAAAACGAAAATATTTTCCTTCAGCCTGTCATCTCAAGTAGCCTCCAACAACTCCCCTCCCCCAACTCCACTTATCCCTGACCATGGCTACCACTGGTCAGACCAGTTCACAATAGCTCTAGAATCCCTTTCAGAGAGGTATTTGTTATTTGTTCTTTGTTATCAAATTCTTGCTTCGTTCTCATTTCACCTGGGCTAGTGAATCATCTTAACAGGAAACTGAAGCTCTTAGGTATTTTAAATAAATTTTAAAGTATTTTTCCTCTTTTTACATAAGTGCGGCTCCCCGTACCCTGATACAAATAACAGGCTAATTTTTATGATAGTTTTTATTTATGTATTTCCTGAAAATTAATCATGAAAAAAGAAATTTCCTTGTGATCTGGTTTTCTTTAGATTTTCATGCTTTATTCACTATTTCTTATTCATATTTTTGTCTTTTTCTGTGAGACAGATGCAAGCTGCAGTTGTAGCACAGGAAAGCAGGCAGTTCTTGTCATTTTCATCCTCTCCTTGGGATTTATCTTTTCAAGATCTTGCCTGATTATTCTGAACAATACTGTTATCTCCTCTCAGAGGGAGGTAGTGCAGCTTCCTGGGTCAATGTGGAGAAAGCAATTGTTTCCTTACTAGTTCAAAGTTAGGCTTGATAATACAGATAAGTTTCAGAAAACAAGAGGATATTTATTTACCCTTCAACTGATGTACTTGTTATTTCAGTTAAAACAAATAGATTATAACTCATCTGTTGAATTACTTAACCATCCTCAGAAATACTGCTTTCTCCTGGTATTTTTAGATGTGAAAAAATACACAGAAACTTCTCACTGCCAATGTGGAGGACAAAACCAAAACCCACTTTAAAAACTACCCACGCTATACCAGCATGTTATTAAACACTGTTCTTAAATTCCACAAAACACAATTTTGTGTGTGTGTGTGTGTGTGCATGTGTGTGTGTACTGAGTCCTGAATTCAAAGCCCAAATGACTTGGTTAAATGAGTAGTGATTTATGTACTGTGTGATGAGGCAAGCCCACTAAACTAGTTATCAGTGAACATTTATAGAACATTCTGGCAGCTAAAGAAGGTACGAAGGCAATAACAGATATAACTATGAGCTCATTTATTTCCAATTGGGTCTTCTGCTGAGATACTTTATCTGTTAAAGCTTTGGAGAGAGTAAAAAAATATCAAGAAATGCAAATTTGAGGAATAATGGAAAATAGAAGCTTTGTAAACTATTTTTAATGCCCTTCTACAGAATAAAATACTTAAAAATTTAAGTGTTAGATGTTTCCTAAGGATGTTCAAACCTAAAAGCAGAGGAAGTTGTGAAAGGGAAAAAAATTGCAAATGTAATATTTGCTTACTATACCATTTGATCTGATTTTAAATCAACTCTATTTGTTGTTGTTAAGATAATATCATTTACTTGATGAGTATAATAAATCCAATTTTAAGAAATATTTTATTTAAAAATGTCTTCCCTTAAAAAGCTCTCTACTTAATTATAAAACACTTAAGTTTGTATCTATAAATTCACGAGTAAAACTCTTTCACAAATATTCTAACTATAACTTTTGGTTAAATGCGTCTATGTCTGTCTTAAAACACAGGTCATATAGATTAACTGCAAGAAATGTCATAAATTTAAATTTGGTTCTTAGAGCAAAAAGTCACAAGTCATCCCTTCATCCATTGTAAATCACAAAATAAGTTACCCAACAGAGAGGCAACTGTAGTATCTGTAACTTTTTATGATGTCTGAAGATTCTTTATACTTCTGACCATAGTTGACTGACTGTTTTTATGAAAATGTATTGCTAAAGAGATTTGTGACTTCTGGCAGAAAAGCTTGTCCAAAGCCTTGTTTTGTCCAGTCAAGACATAAATTAAATTAATTCATTGTTTGATCAGCCATCCCATATTTGAAGATGTTAGATTTGTTGCTATTCCATATTTGAAGATGTTAGATTTATTGCTATTCCATATTTGACATCAGATATAAAGTTATATGAAGATGATTCCTTGCATATAATCAGCTCCCTATAAATGTCTCTTCGATTGAATTGAATCAAAGGTCATTTAAAAAATTTTAACTGCATGAAGAAATTGCCTGAGTCTACTTTATCCCTAACTGCTATAAGCCAGCCACTCTACTTTGCAATGATATATACATGATATAGGTAAATATTCTATAAATGATCATTTGTTTTCCAGTAAATGCAAGAGACAGATGTCATAATCTGAATTTCTGGATAAGGGCCACTTTGACAGAGATAGGGAAATCTGGGATGCCGTAGCCTTTTTTCAAGTCAGATTTGTGAGTTCTAAATCACCAGCTCTCTACCACCACTGCACTGGCCTTCAGGGGACCATTCTTCCATCTCCAGTGCCTGCAGTTCCCTGTCACATCAGTACAATCAGCAAATGTGCACAGAGGGCAGAGGAGAACTGTGGCAAAGAGAGGAATGGTGTTATGTACAAGATTCCTTTTAAAAAGATGCATATATCCCTTATTCATTTTGGAAACATGACACAGTTGCAGGGATGAAGTTAGCCTCATTTGTCGTCAATATTTATGCACTGCCTTTGATAATGTTGGGTGAGATCGCTTATATATTCCCAAGGTAAAAATGAGTAATGTCTTTGGAAGAAGGTATAAAGTGACAGTATGGTTTTTCAACCTTAGGAAGTATTCTTCTCCCGATCTTCATTTTATGTCCAAAACTGCAGGCTATGAAGCAGACCTTGTAAAAGGCTTTTGACTGAGCATCTGGCCCTTCGCTAGGCCTGGGAGATTTATGTCAGCTGTAGAAAGAATGTGAATAAAAGTCTTCTCCTGAGAGTTTGTAAAAAGAGTTGATGTATTACTTAACCTACTTTTGCTTGAATTAAATTTTAAAATTGCATCAGGGTGTTCATTTTAAAGTATGATTTTATATAAATAGAAATTATAAATAACCAGCATGTAATTGAATAAACTTGTGACCAAAGCTGACTTACTTTAAAAACTTTTATAATAACTGCAAAGTAATCAGCCCACATCGATGTTAGATTGCACTAATACTCTTTATATCAAATTTGTGTCTTTTTAAAAAGCAGTTCATTCACTCAGTCATTCATTCCTTCATTCCCAACTTGGTTCTATTAAAAAAATTGTCAGGTCATTTTGTACATTCATTAATTCTGAAGGCTGAACTTGGATGATTATCCTAAATGTAAAGAAAACTATTCATTAATGATGATCATCTTTATTTGGCCAAAATGATAACTTAAGCAGATGACTCTAAGACTCAAAAAGGCAAGCAATGTGTTTGCATTTCCAGAGCCTCACAGAATTCCTGTTGCATGGCAGACGCTCAAAAATGTTTATCAATGAATCATTGTCTATCATCCTTATTTTAATTAAAGGTACTTTATTAATAATAACTTATTAAAAACTGCCATTTGGGGAAAATATGATTTAAGAGCAGGTTTTACAACAGAAGATAGTATTATGGATTTACATATTCCATCATTGTTAATTCAAGCATATTTTCTCTTCTGAACTAGGGTAATGAATGCATAGATATATGCAAATATAATTAACTAAAATAATGCTTTATATAGGTGTATATATATATATACACACATATATATACCTACATATATCTAATGTATTTTATAATGACAATGTAAAGGTAAAACCTAACACTAATGAATAAATTTGCTGATTATTATTGCCTTTAATACTAGAAAATCAGTACGCATGTTAATTATATATCCAGAAAAATGGAGGTGAGCTAATACTCAGGGATTTCAGTGTGAAATCAGGTGAGGTAAGTTCATTCCTTCTTCCCTCCTTCTGGATGCTTGAAAGATGGAAAAGTTACTCAATAGTACTTTGGAGGATAGAATGTATGTTTCCCTTCTCAGCTCCTCCCCTTCTCCTGTCCTGTTCACAGCCTGCTTCTCCCTGGGGCCATCAAGGGAAGTTATATGCTGGGATGAGGATGGGGCCCGGTTGAGGACTTGAAAAGAGCAAGTGTTGTTTCTCTGAACTGGGTCCTAGAAGTGCATTGCCCGTGAACTTCACAGAAGCTCTTAAAAATTAATCTCTGCAGGCTCTTCCTCTTTCTGCCATTGCCCAGCACAGTAATGTCACTCTGATTTCTGTTACACCTTGCTGATCACAAGTTTATAAAATGAACAAGTGTTTAGAGTAAAAACCAAGCCTGGGAAAAGAGGTCTAGTGTAAGCAATCTTTCAAAGCACTTTAAGCATCCATAGAGAGCAGCACCATCTTAATTTTTTAGTTTCTTATTATTTCTTTAATAGATGAGCCAGCTAAGCCGTAAAGATGTTCGAAGACAGAACAGCTGTATTCCCTTTCTTCACTACCCTCCACGCAAGAAAGGGTTGTTAAGATGGATCTTTGGGAAATGGACCATGAATTAAGGCAAAACTCCCTGCAATCTTCCTAAATGTTTTCATTTCTGTACAGGGACCTAGAGAGTTATTGAATTTAATTTTATAAATCTTTATCCCTAAGACTTAACAACAAGGCTTAACTGAGTTTTTCATCACTGTGGTAATGTTAAATATCTTCTGATGACAGGAAAATATATTGGAAGGAAAAAATCACATAAAGTCAGCAAACAAGAGAACAAAAACCAAGAGGAAAAATCTACTTGCCTAAATCTTTTTGACATCCTTAAAAGAAGAGATTATGCTTATTCTTTATTTATGTAGGAAACAAATCTTCAGTTCCTGGCATAGTACCTAGTATTCAGCAGATTCAGGGAGAGAGAAATGGATTAGAATAGAGACTCCACTCATCAAATTGCTGAAAAGAATAATTAGTAATAAAAATAACTCCTTTACAAAGTGGTATGTGGGTGCAAAGTAATAACAGTGAAAATAATGGCAGTAATTGTCTCCAAAAATTAATTGCTTTAATGCTTAAGTTTATTACAGAATATGTACTCAGTGGGGAAGTTAAATGATTTTTTACACTTTTACTTTGGGTATAGAAAAAAGTTTTTACCAGTACATTTTGAAACTTATTAAATGTATATCATTTTTGAGATTTTTATTAACAATATCCTTTATTCCTTGAGATCTGTCTCAAAGGCTGACAAATTCTAAATATAAAATATCCTCAAATGTGCCAACTAGGTAAAACTAATTTGTCTGCTGAAGGAAGACAGGCTTTTGCTCCCTTCAGGAGAAAATCTGACTTGCATTTGTCTTACGTGATTTATTCATTGTAAGTTTAAAATGAAATACAGCCTTTTTCCTTCCACATATTAAAATGTGGTTTCAAATTTAGAAGAAACAGCAATCTTTTTTCACTAAGGAAGCCTGCATAGCTGTGAGATGGAGCAAAACAATTACTGTATTGCCCCCAAGTGGTCTTTTTTGCTATTGTACAAATAGTCTGAGCTGTCCAATGGCAAGACGAAAAAAGGCAAAAATGCTTAGCAAAGCATGGACCATTTTTCCCCCATTGGATACATATTTATTTTAAAAAGTTATTTTATAACCCATACTTATGGTAAGATAGCTATGCTTTTAAGTAGATTGTGAATGATGATAACTCTTCAGTACAATTTAAATCACGTAGGCCACACAATTATTTGGAATGATTTCAGCATTTGCCAGCCACTGGACATTGTATTTTCACTTAAAAACATTTTGTAAAATTTAATATGCAGTGCTATTAAAGAATGGTATCACTCAGATGACTATATGTTAAGAAAATTCCTCCAGCTCAAATTCGTATCATAAAATATAATAATCTTAGTTTTTTTCTATGGAAAAGTTAAGCCTATTAGTCATAAACTTGTCAGTATACATTTAAGTGAAGAAATGTACATTTTGTAATGATTTTTTTCATATAAGGAAATTCAGTGATATTTTCTAGAGCTCTTTCTCCTCAAGGAATTTACTTGAGAGCGGTATAAATATGCAAAGTACACAAATATAGGATACTTTTGTGGAATATAGAATATTGACTTTACTTAGAAGAAATGACTTATAAACATGCTATACTGTGTTATGTGTAGATCATACAAAATATGTCAGGGATGTTGGACTGATTTCCATAAAGCTCTAGTCTAAGCCAGTCACCACAAGCTCAAAAACACCACCCTGTCCCATTGCCCAAAAATTAAGACCTAAACTTTTTTCCTTGGAAAAACAACAACAACAACAAAGATTTTGCAACACATAGTTTTAAACTTACTACACAATACCAGTTTTAAAATTACTATACAGTTAGAGCTGGCATTTTATACTTAACATGTAAGACTGCACTACTGTACCCATGAATCTTTTGTGTTACTTCTCTTTGATTACAACCTGAACCTCAAATCTGCTGTTAACTGGACTTCCTTAGAATTATCTAAATGACCTGATATTATGATATAGAACTGAAAATTTGCATTTTATTTCTCTGAGTGCTACTGAGGCAGCAGAAATGGATTCTCTCCCAGGATTCTTCAGATATATTTTGTATTCTCTACCTTCTGCAACATAAAGATGTATCTCATTGCTTTTGTTAGATCTCTATGGAGCATCTGCCTATAGGGCGGTGATTCTCTCATTGCCTCACTGACTGACACAGAGCATTCCTATACACATCACTCTATCCTCTTTGTCTCAAAACAATTTGTCCTTTCACTCCCTATTCCTAGCCTGTAAAAGCAGTTCTTAGAAGCTCGATGAAGCAAGTCTTTAAAATTTAGAGAAAGGGACTTCAGGAGAGGAAATTCCAAGCACCCATATATACAGGGGTGCTTGGAATTTCCTCTCCTGAAGTCCGTATCTGTATGCACTATGTTTCCCCTCTACATCAGCTTCTTCGTATGTGGTCTCTAGTTTTCTGGAATCTAACAGTTCCAGGTACCGTAGCCTCATCAATCTGTTTAAAAAACATACTGTTCCAAACTGATGCTTTGGTAGAAATTTCTAGTAGAATAACTTCTACTAGAATAGAAGTTATCTAGTAGAATAACTTCTACTAGAATAGAAGTTATCTAGTAGAATAACTTCTACTAGAATAGAAGTTATCTAGTAGAATAACTTCTACTAGAATAGAAGTTATTAGAATAGAAGTTATCTAGTAGAATAACTTCTACTAGAAATTTTTTCAGATATATTTGAAAGGTATAAGAATTTTTCCATGTGCTTGATTACTCAGATTATCTACATGAAGAATATTTGTTCAAATCACACACAGAGAAATCATTACTTTAAACTCAGAAGTCACAGAAGAAAAACATTATGCTAAGGAAATATATTTCATTTTCATGCCTTCAAGGACTTACTGTTAAAGAAATGTGATTTTAAAATATGAATAGGACGATGAATACATCCTTTCAGGCTGGGTAATAAGCAAATATCCAATTGCATTTTTACTTTAAAGGAGAGAGAAATAAATCACCAGCATTAGATCTATAGCACTGGATATGCAGGAAAGAAAAGAAAAATCCCAAGCCATAGTTCTACAGGTCTGGGGATGGGTGTGCAGTAGGAAAGTCCTTGTACAAACTCTATGACCTTAGACAAATCTGCTAACATCTATGGACCACTTTCCATGTCTGTAAAATAGGGATGGTTTTCCTATGAGTTAAATCAGCCTTTTGATTCCCGCCACAAGTATTTACCGGCTACGTCCTGTATGCTACATGTTATGTTAGGCTCCAGTAGCATAGCAGGAAACAAGGCAAAGTCCCTGCCTTTGTAAAGTTTATTCTTGTGTGGAATGACAGATGAAAAACAGATAATGAATTAATTATACACATATAAAGAAATTCAGATAGTTACAGGTATTGAATATATCTAAGAATGAAGTGAACAGGATGGATGTTGACTAGGAAGTAACTGGTCTGCCCACTTTATGAGAGGTAGAAAGATTGCCCTGAATAGGTGATATCTGAGCTGTAATTCTGTGATAAGACTAAGTGCCATTTGAAGAGATGACAGTGAAATACTCCCAGCAAAAGGACAATTCCAAAGATAGGAGAGTCTTCACATATTCACAGAATGCCACAACCACTGACTGTGTAACATGTTGAACACAGGGTGAGTGGTAGATTGAGGGAAGGGCAAGAGCCCAATCACACAGGAGTCAGGAAAGGTAAGAAATTGAATTTTTTCCCTATGGGCAAAGGGATGCCTCTAAAAGATAGTGAACAGGAGGTTATCATAATCTGACTTACTTTTTAAGCCCATTCTGCTGCTGTGTGGAGAACAGATTGAAGAGAATTGTGAACAGAGGCAGAGAAACCAGTTGCAAGGCCATTCAGGGATCCAGATGAGGAGCATGGTGGCTTGATCTAGGTTGGTGAGATGGTAGTCTAAAAAAGGAGAAATGTGGATACGTTTTGAAGGTAGAAACAAGAATTGGTGTTGGGTGTGAGAGGCTAAAGAGAGGGTTCAAGGATGACTCTTCAGCGATTATTTGAATGGTGGTGCCATTGACTGAGAGATCAGATGGGGGAGCAACCAGCCAGGAGGAGGAATGGGAAAGAGAAATGTGAAATGAGGAGGTGGAGAGGCACACAGGTTCCTGTTCATATAGCAGCTTACCTGTTGAGGCTGGTTCTTACTCATCTACCCCTTCTCAGCCCTTGTTTGCTCTGTTACCTGACTGAAGGCCCTACCAGAAAATTTCTCTCCTGGACAATTTGGTGATTCTTTTTCCATTCACTTCCTCTCTCTGCCTTTCTTCTCCCCAGCCACTGCAATCCCTATTTCCAACAGAAGTATCCTACCACTTCTAAATGAACAGAAGAATAACTGCAGCTGTTTGCCCATCCTGGTGTGACAGGGAGGTTCCCACAGCTCCAGGTACCCATTGCTATAAAAGCAGCCCTGGCAGAGGTGCCTGTTTCTCAGCCACCATAAAATCCGGGGTTATTTTCAGACGGGTGGTGCCTCAAATCACAAGTCTAATCTTTTGAAGGATAGTAGAGTGGTCAGTGTGATGTATTCAGATAAGGTGAGAACATGCTTAGGAAAATGCTCACCCTAAAAAGGGTTCAATCTATTCAGTGTTTGGGATGGAAGCCAGAGTGAAGTTAGAGAAGTTTGAAACAAATAACTCGAATCAGAATCAGCAAGGCTTAAGTTGCATTCTAAGCACTGAAAATAAAAAAGAAAAAACACATGAGGTTCTTAGATCACCTTCTCCACATGAGAGGTTCATGTGAGAAGGAGACACAGGCTCCATTTCAAAAGGAGGAGAAATGAAGACAAAATTTAAACAATGATAAAAGGCAAATTGAATCAGTTAGCTTTTGCAGATTACCTCCAAACTTAGTGACTTCAAATAAACATTTATTATTTCTCATGGTTCTATAAATTGTCTGGACCAGCTCTGCTCATCTCTATAGGCAGATGGTGGCTAAGCTTGGCTGGGTAGTTTAGCCTGCCTTCAATCATGCTCCCAGATATTGGCTGGGTATCAGCTAGGGCCATTGGGATGACTTGGCCACGTGCCTGTCATCGTCTTGTAGTCCACCTAATGTTCCGCCAGTGGCAGTTTCAGGATTCTTAAGAATTGCAAGAGAACAAAGCCACTTGAAAAGGCCAAGTCCTTTCAAAGTTTTTGCTTGTATAGTAGATTGAATGGCCTCCCCTAAAAGGATATGTCCATATCCTAACCTCCAGAACCAGTGAATATTACCTTGTTTGGACAAAGGGCCTTGGCAGATGTAATTAAATTAAAGATATCAACATGAGATCTTCCTAAATTATCCAGATGGGCCCTGTGCATGTCCTTTTAAGAGAAAGTCAGAGAGAGATTTGACACAGAAGAGAAGACACACAAAGGAGAAGACACATCTTCACATCTTCACTCATGTGAAGATGAAGACAGATTAGAGTTTTGCACCCACAAGCCAAGGAATGCCAACAACCACCAGGAGCAGAAAGAGGCAACGAATGAATTGTCCCTAACAGCTTTAAGGGGGAACGTGGCCATGTGGACATCTTGATTTTTGGACTTCTAGCCTCTAAAACTGCAAGAGAATAAATTTCTTTTGTTTTAAGTTGTCAAGTTTGCAGCAATTTGTTATAGAAGTCCTAAAAAGCAAACGGAATTTACATCACATTTGCTAAATATCTCATTGGTCAAAGAACATCACATGAATAAGCCAAGATTAAAGGGGTGAAAAAATAGACTCCACCACTGGATGTGAGAAGCTGCAAAGTCATACTGCAAAGGGGTGTGCATACTGGGATGGGAAGAATTTGTGACCATTCTTTGCAAACTGCCACACTAATGAAAGACTTTCATGTTAGGGCAGATTACTGGCAGGTTTGGCAGGATGTAATTTAAATGTGAGAAAAGGGAAATATTTAAATTGGGGGCAAGGGAATACAAGAGAAGTGGGAAGTAGGGAAGAGTATCTTGACTGATGACTTCTCAACTAAAAGAGAAGTAAGTTTATAATGGTTATATGTCCTTCATCAAGTAAGGTATAGAAACAGTATAATTTCACCCACAATAAATGGGTTGAAAATTCATGCATTTAATCTATATCTTCCTGCATATATAAGTTTGTTCATATGATCATGGAGCCAAAACAACTCAAGGAAAAGCAACATTGAATATTTCAGTAATCATTCACAGCTAATCCAACTGTTGTACTCCAGAACTGTTTGAGAATTCCTACTATGTGCTGGGCCATGTGAAGAAAGACTCAAAGAGAAATATTTTTTCTTGCTTTCAAGGAACCCTCCAGTGGGGGAGAGATATATATTTATAAATAACTCTAATACTGGGCAGAATGCAAGGCATGACTCAGAGTTGCAGAGATAGTGAAGAGTAGGAGAGAATTATTCAGGCAGGAGAAAGTGAATAGGTTTCATAGAATGGCTGGTATTTTAGCTGGGCTTGGAAGAATGAGTAGGGTTTCTTTAAAAATGAAGAGGGATGTTTACATTTGCTTTGCCAAGACAGCATGAATCATGCAGGTGAAAACATAGGTTATAGTCTTGGAACTATAAACTGCCTTATTTGGCCAGAATTTGAATGTCTGTAAGAGAAGGGAGAATCCTAGGGTGGACTGAGGTGAGAGGGATGGGGAAGGAAGGAAGGAAGAGAAAGAGACACAGGATTTGTGGAGTAGTTTAGACCAGATGAAGATATACTGGAGATGAAACCTGAAGAGCTTGAATTTCATGGAATGTAAAATGTAAAGTGACACTAATGTCATTTTACACTTCTGAATGTATTCTCGGATATAGCCTTATTTGAAACTTTTTTTTTCTTTGAGACAGAGCCTCTTTCTGTCGCCCAGGCTGGAGTGCAGTTGAATCTGGGCTCACTGCAACCTCCACCTCCTGTGTTCAAGTGATTCTCTTGCCTCAGCCTCCCGAGTATCCGGGACTATAGATGCGCACCACTATGCTCGGCGAATTTTTTTATATTTTTTGTAGAGATGGCCTTTCACCATGTTAGCCAGAATGGTCTCAACCTCCTGACCTGGTGATCCGCCCGCCTCAGCCTCCCAAAGTGCTGGGATTACAGGTGTAAACCACCATGCCCGGCCTTATTTGAAACTTTTAAGAAACCCAGGAGATAGGTTGATGTTTATATCCACTCTATGGATGAGGAAATAAAGATTCATGATTTAGTGAAGAGGACAGAACTGATAAATGTGGTTAGGATTGGGACTCAGATCTCCAGTGACTAAAATCTCTCTTAGTTACCACTGACAGCTTATAGTACTGCTCTGCATTACCCCAATAAAGCTTGTTGACTGCTGAACCCAAGAGCTCAATGCCTGAGGCAAGGATGCTACCTTCAAGTTTGTCCCTTACACCCTTGAGTTCTATGCCTACCTTCATGAACTGATGAACTGTAAGTGCAAAAAGAGACAGACTTGCTTCTGTAAAAGCAAGCTGAATATTTATAACATCATCAATATAGGACAATCAAGTTAAAACATTTCAGATGAATTAAATGTGGGTATAACAACTTTCAAAATTTGGGGGGAAGCTGTAAAACCTAGAATAATTCTGCTGTGGGATTTCTTTGCAAGTGTCTTTGTGTTCTTGGTCTAATTGCAGTTAAGTCCATGCCTATGGGTAAAGTTTCTGTAAGTTAGATGACTTGCAATTCCAATTAGTTCACCCAGAGTCAAAGGCCTTGGCCATATGTCAAAAGATTGACAAAGGAATACAAGTTTAATTCTTTTTTATTTTTTTAAAAAAGTTTAAGAATTGGGTGTATCATTTTTTGAGTTCTCACATAAAAATAATGCACTTTTATAGTAAAAAGGATAAAGGTACTTCTACTGTTTACTGTGTGCGTAAACATACGTGTGTGCATAATCGTCTATGGATTAATTGTTATGTCCTTCAAGCATGAATGAATTAGCACCTTATGGTTTTATATGCTGACTTGGAATGCTCAAGATAAGTTCAGCTACAATTGATTCATATCCTTTTGTAAATGTTGGGGACTTCTGTTCTTTATGAGCAGGGGACTGACATGATTGGAATTGGCCTTCATAAAGATGATGACTGGCAGCAATGGAAAAAAAAATTGAGGGCAGGGAAGTCAGTAGTCAGTACTCAGGGCACATGGAGATGACATGGATTTGGGCTATCTAGCATTATATTTGACTAGATGCTAAATCGTGAACTTTTAAATTATGCATAATTAAGCATAATTGAAAATAGCCCATGTAAAAGAATGAAATATTGTTTGGTGTGAGAGAGGTGTAAGGTAACTGACATGAGAAAGGTGTGAGAAAACAGCAGAGAGTTGTCATAAATTTCCTATGGATTCAACAGACTTTAACACTACAGCCACTTAAAAGTTAGGGCAAATTGCTCTATCATGTTCTTTATTGTACAACCAGAATCCATTTTTTTTATAATGAATACATTTCCTTTTGTGATTGACCAGGAGACTTAATAAGGCCTAAAATAGATACCCTGCATAAAATATCCAGAATATAAATTGAAAACATTTTCCCTTTTTACTTTCTTACTCGTTTGAGAGTATTTAGAGATATGAGATAGGTATCTTTCTGCCAAATGACTCCTTATTTGCAAATTTTTGTACTGCCTGTAACAAATATTACTTAGTACAAATATTACCAGATTTCAATGCCATCTTCTAGTCAAGATAATTAATAAAAGATGGATTGTTTTCAAATGAGCTGTCAGACCTTATTTTATTGGAAGTTCAAAGAAGGCTTGGTTTTAACTTTAATAGAAATAGTTGTGACCTGCTCGAACAATGGCATTCATATAAAGAAAATGAGGAGGCATATACGTAGAGAGTTCAATGATAGAATCTTTACAACTTTAGCTTTTGCTCTTTGCTGTTAAATCTCTTTGCTCCTTTATGTCCCACTGAGAGATTCCAGAAGGGGTAATAAAGAAAACCTGCCAGTTTTCTAAGAAGGTTGAATATAATGCAATCAAGGGTCTATCATTCAAAGCAAATAATTAAATTTTTATTCTATTCACAGCCTTTTGTATTTCTGTACTCTGCTTCTGAACAATTCCCTTATATGCTTGTGGGAGAGTTTAAAGTTTTCAGCTGTGAAACTGATTAAATTGTATAGAATCTACATTCTGAATTTCCAAGTTTAATATATGCTATAAAGTTTAGGGCTGTGAAGAAGTACGAATGAGTAAAATTATACATGTCACTGGAAACAGAAAACTTATTTAAATTTTGGAGTTTTTAATATAATTCCAAGGAATGAGTAAAAGTATCCTAATTTAGGTTCAGCCAATTTGGTTTTCTGTGGTATACCCTAAAGCAAGCCAATTTTCAGTGAACTAAAACAAATGATGAGAGTATTTGTATTCTTAAATCATTTTGAGTTAACACGAATTTTTTTCTTGATTTAGGCAATTTGATTTAAGTTACAAAGAAATATTCTTAGTTTTTCCAAAAGGTAATTAGGCTACATAAATTCTCAAGTTGTTGAGTTGTTAATTGTGTGGGTGTAAAGGCATGTGCTTGAGAATTGTGACAGTTTCGAACATATTTTAGATCAAAGTAAAAACACAGATGATTCATTCTTCTGGATGGACTATGGTCCATCCATAGTCCTAAATCTAATATGATCAAAAACACAAAGGCAGAAGTAATGCTGGGGCTTTGCAGCAAAGCAAATTGGCTTCAATACCCATATTGGTTGCCTCCAGCTGTATAACCTTAGGCATGTACCTTGCATTCTCAACCCCAACTTTCTTCATCTATAAAATGAGAATGATGAGTACCATCCTCATAGCATTGCTATGAATACAAACAAAGCAGTGCATGTAAAATGCATGGTGTCTGCCACATAGTGTCAGCTTGGCTAAGGGTAGTGATTATTATTAAATACAACATAGAAACTCTCTCTCTCTCTATATATATATATATATATAATGTGTATATATATATATAATATGCGTGTGTATATATAATGTATAATGTATATATGTATATAATGTATATATACATTATGTATATATGTATATAATGTATATATACATTATGTATATATGTATATAATGTATATATTATATATAATGTATATATATTGTATATAATGTATATATAATATATATAATGTGTATATATAATATATATATATAATGTATATATATTTGAGATGGAGTCTCACTCTGTCACCCAGGCTGGAGTGCAGTGGCGTGATCTCAGCTCACTACAACCTCTGCCTCCCGAGTTCAAATGATTCTCCCACCTCAGCCTCCCGAGTAGCTGGGATTACAGATGAGTACCACCATGCCAGGCTACTTTTTGTATTTTTAGTTGAGATGGGGTTTTGCCATATTGGCCAGGCTTGTCTCGAACTAATGACCTCAGGTGATCCACCTGCCTCGGCCTCCCAAAGTGCTGGGATTACAGGCATGAGCCACCATGCCTGGCCAAATTATATTCAAATACAACATGTGCATTAAACTAAAAAATTATATCACTACTTAGGTTTGTAATTTAGTTATTTTTCTCCATTTCTCTAATCTTTTTTTCTCTTTTTCTTCTATTGTTAAAAATCTGATTTTTTTCCTTCTAAATCACCTTCCTCTTCCAAGGGTCCAGGATGTTCACTAGCACTTCATTTTTGGCCACAGCTCTCTCAGATGCATTTTGGAGTGGAGGCAGGCAGCCGTATCCAGAGCTGGGTGTCATATGCATTTGGGGATCCCTGATGACTCCGAGGGGCTCAGAGGCACATGGACAATTTTGAGAGAGTCAATGCCCAGAACTTCACCTTTCATATGGATCATACATTCAAACTTTCTGAAGTTTGATCTTGCTGAAAAGATACCTCTAAAGCAGGTTGTTCTTTCCCATTCTTTTTACACATCCTTCTGCTCTTCAGAAGAAAGACCTAGCTTTTGCTAGCTCTGATATTATAATGATGGTTACTCAAAGGTGAAAAAACATTTGCCAAAAAAAAAAGAGAGAAACAGACAAATTTAACTATGTTGTTCTTTAGAGCAAGTGAAGGTTGCTAATCACTAGGTAACAAATCCTTCACAATTCAGGTTGTTTTCAACAAGATTGAATATTTCATGATAAACCACTATGTAATTTTTAACATATACCTTAGAGGGAGTTGAAAGAACTGAGCCATGTTGCTATAAGTAAACCCTTCCATCCACGTCTGTGTATTTATGTGAACATATTTTCTTCATGCTTATATTTAAAAGAATATTAATACTGATGCTGAACTCTTCTTGTGCTAGCATTAAGTGGCATTCTTTTAATGGATATATGAATTAATTGAATAAAAAGAAACCAGCTGGGCGCAGTGGCTCACACCTGTAATCCCAGCACTTTGGGAGGCTGAGGCAGGCGGATCATGAGGTCATGAGTTCGAGAACACCCTGGCCAACATGGTGAAACCTGTCTCTACTATAAATACAAAAATTAGCTGGGCGTGGTGGTGCATGCTTGTAATCCTGGCTACTTGGGAGGCTGAGGCAGGGTAATCACTTGAACCAGGGAGTCAGAGGTTGCAGTGAGCTGAGATGGCGCCACTGTACTCCAGCCTGGCTGCAGAGCAAGACTCTGTCTAAAAAAAAAAAGAAAAAGAGAAAAAAACCATATCTATCTGAGAGACTGCATTAGGTCATTCTTGTGTTGCTGTAAGTATCTGAGACTGTGTAGTTTATAAAGAAAAGAGGTTTAATAGGCTCACCATCCTGCAGGTTGTACAGGAAGTATGGTGCAGGCATCTGGTCAGCTTCTGGAGAGGCCACAAGAAGCTTTTACTGATAAGAGAAGGCAAAGGAGGACCAGGCATCTCACATGGTGAAAACAGTAGCAAGAGGGGTTGGCCGGGAGGCACCACACTTTAAAAACTAGATCTCCTGAGAACTCATTCACAATGACAAGAACAGCACCAAGCCATGAGGGATCCGCCCCCATGACCCAAACACTTCTCAACAGGCCCCACCTGCAACACTGAGGTTACAATTCAACATGGTATTTGGTGGGGACATACATTCAGACAAATCAGAGCTATATTTCCAATACAATTTTACTTTTTATTCTATAAATTATTTAATATGATTTGTAATGTATTTCTCTTGTTCTGACTAATTATGTACGACCAATAATTTTAACTATTTGGAAGAACTTTTTTTTTTTTTTTTTAACTTAGAGCCATACGGTCACTGAAATTCTAAAGTTTAAATTTACAAACTTTTTTTCTATTGAGAAATATAGGACAATCAAAAAAAGATATTTTTTCTTTTTTTTTTTTTTTTTGTTTGAGACAGAGTCTCGCTGTCGCCCAGGCTGGAGTGCAGTGGCACAATCTCGACTCACTGCAAGCTCTGCCTCCCGGGTTCAAGTGATTCTCTTGCCTTAGTAGAGACGGGGTTTCACCATGTTGGTCAGGCTAATCTCCAACTCCTGACCTCATGATCCGCCCGCCTTGGCCTCCCAAAGTGCTGGGATTACAGGCGTGAGCCACTGCGCCCGGCCCCAAAGATTTTCATATATAAAAATATTAGGATGAAATTCTGAGGTATTTGGGTTACTTCAGATTCATTTTAAGAGTTTTAGCTGGGTGCGGTGGCTCATGCCTGTAATCCCAGCACTTTGGGAGGCTGAGGTGGGTGGATCACGAGGTCAGGAGATCGAGACCATTCTGGCTAACACAGTGAAACCCCGTCTCTACTAAAAATACAAAAAATTAGCCAGGCGCTGTGGTGGGCGCCTGTAGTCCCAGCTACTTAGGAGGCTGAGGCAGGAGAATGACGTGTGTGAACCCAGGAGGCGGAGCTTGCAGTGAACCGAGGTGGCGCCGCTGCACTCTAGCCTGGGCAACAGAGAGAGACTCCATCTCAAAAAAAAAAAAAAAAAAAGTTTCACAATAGGCTGAGAGACACACTGGTTAGGTCAAAGTCAGGCAGATTCCTGTTGATTTTGAAAAAGGCAAAATAATAATATGAATTGATATCAAAACAATAGACTTAAATTCCAGCTGTATTACAAATAGGTAGATTTGAATGCATCCTTATTGACCTTTTAATTTGGGCAAAGAACATAGAATCCTGGATTTTATATATTTAATTAAGTGCCCTTAGCTTTATCCATGGATATAGGTGGGTCTGAGCTCTTACCTCATCCTTCGTTTTAAGCATTGACTAAAACCTGAAATGATCATCCCCTAGATTTTGTGTTCTATCATTGATTTGCCCTCTTTTCTAGCTCATTCCTATCAGTATTCAAGTTTGCTGTTGATATTTCACGTCCTAAAAAGTTGAATAAAAAATTCAAGGATAAAAAGGTGTTCAAGAATAAAACAGAGACTAAAAAGTAGGTGGCATGAAAATAGAAAATATTTCCACTATTTGTAGGAACTGAGAAACAGTAATGGAGGGGTTATTTTTTGCTTCATTTTCTTTTGCAAAATTTCTAACCTTGAAATAATTGCTTTTGGGGACTTTGGTGTTACAAAATTAGCAAGTGGATAAACATGATAATTGGAGAAAATGCAGCTGTGAAGACTGCAAAGTTATTTTTTAAAGTTTGAATTGTAGTCATATACATGTAACGTGAAATGTATCATAATCATTTCTAAGTGTATACTTTAGTAGCATTAAGTATTTTTACACTATTGTGCAACCAATCTCTAGAACTTTTTGCGCAACTGAAATTATATAACCAGTAAACATGTCCCCATTTCCCCCTCCTCTCAGTCCCCAGCAACCACATCCTAATTTCTGTTTTTATGCATTTGACTACTCTAGATACCTCATACAAGTGGAATAATCCAGTGTCTTCATGACTGGATTATTTCACTTAGCGAATATTGTCAAGGGTCATTCATGTTGTAGCATGTGTCACAATTTCCTTCCTTTTTAAGGCTGATTAATATTTGTTGTAGGCACATACTACATTTTGTTTATCCCTTCATCTACTGATGCACGTTTGGGTTGCCTTCAAATGTCAATAATGTTATTATGAACATGGGTGTGTAAATATGTCTTTGAGACCCTGCTTTCAATTATGCTGATTGTATACCCAGAAGTGGAATTGCTGGGTTTTATGGTAGTTCTATTTGTAATTTTTTCAGGAACCACCAAATTGCTATTCAAGTGGCTGTACCATGTTACTTTTCCACCATCAAAGCACAAGGATTCCAGTCTCTTAATATCCTCGCCAATGATTATTTTCTCTTTTGTTTTTGTTAGTCACCATCCTAATGGGTGTGACGTAATATTTCACTGTGGTTCTAATTTGCATTTCCCTAATGGTTAGTGTGATATTGAGCATCTTTTAATATGACGTTGGTGCAAAATGACCTTAAGTACCAATATTCCCTCATCTGACTTAAGTACCAATATTCTTTAATCTGAGAAGATGAAAAGTTCTTTGACACACAGTAACATCAAGAGAAACCCTGGTATACTTTAGTAAGGTACAATGCTGTTAAACATGACATTCTGCTATGGTTTCTCATTCAAGAACATTACTTTGAAAAACCCTAATATTAGTAAACCTTTCATCCTCCATTCTAACTCATAGATTAAATTTTCTTATCTCTAAAATTCTCTCAAACAGCTGTAGGCTTCTATTCTTCAAAGGTTTTATTACAAGACACCAGAGAAATTTATATTCTCCCTCTCTCATGAGATGGGAGCAAGAGATAAGCATGCCATCCTGAGGAAAGTGATGTTACCCAGAAACTACAGTAAGGTGTTTCTCTTATCAAGGTATCTGTGGTTTCTGTAATGTCATAGGTTTGTTTATTCAACAGTATTTACGGAATACCTACTTAGCATTAGTCACTGGAATCCAGAAGATAAAATGGGACAGTTCCTGACCAAAAAAAAAAAAACAAAAACAAAAAAACAACTCACAGTCTAGCAGAAAGAGCAGACAAGAAGGTTGGCAAGTTTAACACGGAACAAATGACGTGTTGACATTGAGATCAATTCACCCAAGCAAGGTCTTATGGGAGGATGGAGAGAAATAATGAAGCGGAACCCAGAACATAACATGGGAGGGGTTGTAAAATATGTGGTGGAATGAAGTAGATAACAAGGACACCTTGGAAAAGATATCAGACATGATCCAAGTTTTTCTATATGCTTTTAAGTGCATTCTGTTGCTCTTGTCCTTCCATTTTTAATTAATTGAAAATTTTAGTCCATCCACTTGTATCTGAGTAAGTTGCTTGAATGGATCAATGTTGTAAAAATGTAAATACCTTACTAGTTATTGCTTGAATTTTACACAGGTACAAACAAATGATGATGCGTTAGCTGACTGGTTTTATGACCATGATCTTACAAGGTCATTTTCTATATAATTTATTTTGCACTAAAGTTTACACTGAAGGAAGAAAATTTATAGTTTATAAAATAGTTTCATGTCAGGTTAAAAGTTACAAGATGTTCTTTTATTCATATTTATTTTATTGCCAATGTACCGATTTCCTTGCGAACTTATATTCTCACATTTATTTAATTCAAAAACATTGATTGGAAGTGTTGATAAGGAGAGGAAGAAGTCTCCTTAATATTTGAGTTAATGGCTTGACTGTTTTAAACTAGCAGCAAAGGTGAAGGTGTTCCTTCAGGTATTTGTGAGTTAAGAAAGTGCATAGGTGAAATTGTTCAGCTTCCGGTGGCATTTGAATGGAATTAACATCAAATAATTTCAGATTTGTCATTGTCTCATGAGATCATTGAGCATAGTTCTGTCATTCTGCACTGAGACTCACAGAACTCATGTAATTTGACCAAGGAAATACAATTAGAGTAACAAATTGCAGTGTAACCGGACACTCAAAAAAGTGGCTCACTTAGTTAATCTAAGTGAGTTAGTTACAAGAACTGATAAAAGTTGTGCCTTCTTTGGGAGACTTTGAAAGTTTATGATTTTTAAAAAATTCATATTAAGCACTCGGATGATTCTACTTTCATTTCTAGCATATTTAGTTTGCTTGCCACTATACTGAATGAATTAAAAAGAAGGAATCACACTCATCTGGATTTTTTTTTTTTTTTTTTTTTTTTGATACGGAGTCTCGCTCTGTCACCCAGGCTGCAGTGCATTGGTGTGATCTTGGCTCACTACAGCCTCTGCCTCCCTGGTTCAAGTGATTCTCCTGCCTCAGCCTCCCAAGTAGCTGGGATTACAGGTGTGTGCCACCATTCCCGGCTAATTTTTGTATTTTTAGTAGAGATGAGGTTTCACCATGTTGGCCAGTCTGGTCTCGAACTCCTGATCTCAGGTGATCCACCCGCCTTAGCCTCCCAAAGTGCTGGGATTATAGGCGTGAGCCACCATGCCCGGCCGTCTTGTTTTAATTAATAAAAAATAAAAGGAGCTGACATGTATTGAATACGGATGTGCTGGGTGGTGAAATTCCTTATGTACATTCTCTCCTTTAATCTCAGTGATACCTCTATAAATAGCAGGCACTGTTATTAATCCCACAAAGTCTAACAACTTTGGCACAAAACCAAACTTGAACCTGGACCTTTTTACTTCTAGAGTCTATGTACTATGCAACTTGTCTCCCAAAGCATAGAACACAGGGCTTTCTAAAGGCTACAGTTCTCTAAAAGTTGAATTGAATGGCATCCCATATTTAAATGCTCACTGTTACATTAAGAAATTAAGAAATCACATTCCGGGTACTGTTGTGGGGTGGGGGGAGGGGGGAGGGGGGAGGGACAGCATTAGGAGATATACCTAATGCTAAATGACGAGTTAATGGGTGCAGCAAAACAACATGGCACATGGATACATATGTAACAAACCTGCACATTGTGCACATGTACCCTAAAACCTAAAGTATAATAAAAAAAAAAAAAAGAAAACAAGGAAAAAAAAAAAAGAAATTAAGAAATAATCATTTTCATTTTAGAGAAATAAGTGCAACCCTAAGACATTAATTTGCTAGTTATTCTTCCTCATGGAGATATAATCTTATAATTTATCTTATTTATCTCATATGCTACATAGACATTTCCAACTTTCATATATTATTAACCTTAGCCTCTGTGATATTCAGGTAACATTGAAATAGAAAATGCAACAATGTCACACATAAACCTTTCTACATAATATGGTGAAACGAATGTATGATGAGTTACTTTTACTTGGAAAAACATAATGTTACTCTGCTTTGAATCAAAGGTGTTAACATTTTTAGGTTAGCAATAATTTGTTTTCTTTCAATCATACAATTATTACATTTATTTTCCTTAGTAAAATGGAAAAACATCCCAATTGCCAAATACTAATGACGCATTCTTAGGGTCTCTATGTGTAATCTTATTAGGTTTCTGTTTTCAACTGGAAAGGTTATGAAGCCAGTATTTGTTTATCTTGGGGGAATTTTGCTTGTGCATTGAGAAGACACATTTACCATTTTCCCACAGGCAATCCAGGCCAATATTTGTCCTTCTTTATCATAGCAACAAAAGTTTTTCACTTTGAAATCCTGTGTAGTCTGGATAGATTTAGTCTGTTTTTCCAAAAAACATTAATAGAATACCTGCTGCATGTTTTTTCAAAAAATATTTTTTGTTCTTCATCTTTAAAAGAGTATGTTTATCCAGAGAAAGTTTATGAATCAATATGAGATTTGTTTTATATTTTAAAAAAATATTCACTTGAACTTTGATATGCAGCATCCTCAAGAGGTAGTTTTGTTTTTATCATTTTAATATTTAAGCAAATAAAAACAGCTATTTGTGATACTAACAATTGTGTTTTTAAGATGACACAACTGAGCTTTATTCCCCCTTTTTTGTAATACTGCCCTATACTCTCTATCCACATGAAATAATTAAGAATTAAAACAGTAACAGGACACGGATTCTCTCAGAGTCTTCTCTGATTGGCTAGATACTGCACAGAATAATGGCATGAGGAAGAAGCAACTTTGATATATTTATTTTTGTTCTAATATGCCCGAAAAATTGATAATAATAAAAAACTAACATTTGAATTTCATACTTTAACATGACTTTCAAATACATTTTCTTCTAATTTGGCTTCACATCTCTCTTGTTGGTAGATATTAATCCCAATTTAAAGAGAAGGACACAAAGATTGAGAGCAGTGGGTGGCAAGCCCAGCTCACCTAGTTAGTAGAGTTACAAATGAAACTGGAGTTCTGATGACAAGACTTGCATTTTCCCTGATTAGATACTGTGAAATGAGGAAAATAAAATGGAGTAAGCATTTCTAAAGAAATTTAAATTACAAGATATTTAAACCTTACTCTTTCAATATACCTGTATCTTAGATTACCAAACTTGCTGATTAGGTGGGGGTGGGATTTGGGTGTGACAAGTAGAGATAACCTAGAACAATCCTTCAAATTGGTCACCTTAAAAATGATAGACAAGCTGAGGCTATTGTTTTAACAAGTGAATACTTTACTTTGTTCACAGCTGCAAACATTTTTTGAGACATTCCTGAGAGCCAGTTCACCTCAACAGGCTTTTGATATTATGAAGGAAGCAATTGGCAAACTCCTGCTAGCGGCTGAAGTATTCAGTGAAACATCTGCTCTGGGACCAAAGACCTTCCATAGGTAAAAAACAAATTTTAATTTAAAAGAAAAGAAAAGAAAGAAAGAAACCTATCTTTTAAAAATTGTTGGTGGAAATGTATCTTAATTATCATAAGTAGGTGGTACTTGGAAAATTTTATGTCAATATACAAATATGATCTTCTAAACATATGTGGCCATATTTATAGATCCTAAAACTTTAGAACATGTGGAAGACTCAGTAGTATCTAAATAGTGGTAACAAGAAGTAAAGTACACATTTTCAAAGTTAATCTTTTAATTGCAGCCCCCTTTTCAAGTGCAACTATTTCTATCATAGATACTTGGCATTGACTAGGTGTAATTTTACTTATACATAATGAATTTCATTCTGAAATATCCTACTGATTTCATAATGCAGAGGAGAAAATGAAGAACTTTATTAAGAAAATTCAATAACTCCTATTCCCATATCTGTTTACTTGAATATAACTTATTGCCTTTGTTCTAAGGAAATGTTAAATCTAGTATGTCAAAAAGTGGGGGAAGCACATCAATTTAAACCTTATCATAATTTATATGTGAATAAGTACCTAGCATGTAGGAGTAGGAGAGTTTTCTTCTTCATGTTTAGGTTTCCATGGATTAACTTTATTGCTTAGTTTAATGTGTTATGAATATTTAGGTATATTTTTATTTTCTGTAAGAAATAAAACAGAATCCAAATCCAAAAATTTATCACATGTAATTTTACATTATCCAAGCCACTGCTCTTGAAATTTAACAATAGTGATTATTAATTGACACCAAATAAGAGTAAATGTAGCAAGAGAATATAGTTTTTATTATTATTATTTTACTTTAAGTTCTGGGATATAGGTGCAGAATGTGCAGGTTTGTCACATAGGTATACATATGCCATGGTGGTTTGCTGCACCTATCAATCCATCATCTAGGTTTCAAGGCCTGCATGCATTAGGTATTTGTCCTAATGCTTTCCCTCTCCTTGCCCCCCACCCCCCAACAGGCCCCGGTGTGTGATGTTCCCCTCCCTGTGTCCATGTGTTCTCATTGTTCAATTCCCACTTATGAGTGAGAACATGCAGTGTTTGGTTTTCTGTTCCTGGATTAGTTTGCTGAGAATGATGGTCTCCAGCTTCATCCATGTCCCTGCAAAGGACTTGAACTCATTCTTTTTTATGGCTGCATAGTATTCCATGGTGTGTATGTGCCACATTTTCTTTATCCAGTATATCATTGATGGGCATTTGGGTTGGTTCCAAGTTTTGCTGTTATAAATAGTGCTGTAATAAACATACATGTGCATGTATCTTTACTTTTATGGTACCTTGTGTTTTCATTTTAGATGCAGATTCTGCTTTCAACTTCTAACTTTTGATATTGGTTATGGCAGTTTCATGTACCCTGTAGTGCTCCAGGTCAGTATGCCAAAGGCCTCATGTGAGCTTCTACCTTGTGGTGAAAGATCAGTGTGTGTGTGTTGTTGTTGTTGTTTTCATTCATAGTAACCAATCAATAAATAGCAATTTGCAAAAGTACCGTAGGCTTATATTCACTGTGGTTCAGAGAATTAACTAGTATGTGGAGCATCTATGAGTCCAATCCTGCCTATGTGTCTCTGTAAAACAAACATGAATTTTTCTATGGTGCAAGTACTATTTGTGAAATAAATGTGGTATGAAGTCAAGTATGCATTAAAGGAAAATAGAGGATGTGTAGATAATAGAAAGTAACAGATTATCTGGCATATTTACATGAGGTTATAAAAAGATAACTTTTATTTTTTACATATAGATATTTAGTTTAAAATTGGTTTATATTTAGTTTAAAAAAACCATGGAAATTTTTGAAATTTTTGATATGTGTAGAGTGAAGTGTTTTTGCCCATTTTGATTCTTTTCCTTCCTCTCAAATTAAATACACTCATTCATATTATCTCCCCCAACGTATTTTTTTTCCTCTAACATAGCCCTTAGAGGCAAAAAGATAAAAAATAATTTATTAAATTAGTCTATAGAAAGTTGTACCTTGGAATACGGGGTGGGAAAAAAGAAGAAGGGGAAAATAAAATTATGTATAACTAGAATATAGCTTTGTATAACATTTCTATGTCCTCAAACTATTATTCCGGTAAACCAATTACATTATAGATGGCTCAGACATTTGGTTAAATAATTCCAAGATTTCTCCATAAAAATTTAAAACTTTATTAATTGACACTTTTAAATAGTCATTTTTTCATTATTTTGCATGCATACCTAATTGTATTATGCTTTTTAAAATCTGTTGTTCAGAAAGAAATGTTATGTATTATCTTCCATGAGAGCATATTCTTCAGCTATAAAGGGTATTGAGATAAACTGTGACTTTATATTAGTTAATTTTCTTATACTGTACATTAAATAATTGTGCCTTTAAATTGTATCTTTAAAAAAACATTAGTCACATATATAAAACTGTTGACCTCCAAAAAGACCACTAGATGTCAGTTCTGATCTATAATCCAACAGGAAATAAATCATGTCTTAGAAGTAATTCCATTGTCTTAAAAGTAAATCGATGAAAAATATTTGCTGTGCTTTTGTTCTTTCGAAGGTACACGAGCATTTAAATTTTCAAGATAATGAGAATATGGATTTTGAGGACCAAAATACAGAAGAATTCCTTTTAAATGACACTTTCAATTTTCTCTTCCCTAATGAATCATCACTTTCCATATTTTCTGAGATATTTCAGAGACTTTATAGATCAGATGTTTTCAAGGTAAGTGCATATTTGTGTACTGATAAATATTTTTTCAAGTCATTCCTTAGAAGGCGTCATTCTCTTTATTGTGCAATTCAGCAACTTGGTAATTCACTTCAAATTAATTGGCTATTATATCACACTTCTTAATTTTTTCTGACCTCTGGACTAAGATTATTTTTATGTCAACTAAGCAGGTAAGTGACTGATTATGATAAAATTATGGGTTGAAAATTAAGTAAAGTGTTCATAATTTCTTATTTTTTCTTTTTGTTTTTCTTTTTCTTTTCTTTTCTTTTTTTTTTTTTTTTGAGACAGTATCACTCTGTCACCCAGGCAAGAGTGCAGTGGCATGATTTTGGCTCACTGCAACCTCCACCTCCTGGGTTCAAGCAATTCTCTTGCCTCAGCCTCCCAAGTAGCTGGGACTATAGGCATGCACCACCACACCCAGCTAATTTTTGTATTTTTAGTAGAAACGGGGTTTCATCATGTTGGCCAGGCTGTTCTTGAATTCCTGACCTCGTGATCTGCCTGCCTCGGCCTCCCAAAGTGCTGGGATTATGCAATGTTTGTGGATATTATGAATAATACATATTGTATGCTACAGAATACTTTTTTATTTTTTCTTTCATCTTATAAGTGCAGAGGGTACATGTGCAGGTTCATTACATGTATTATAGAATACTTTAAAAGAAATGTTAGAACTCTTTGGAGGTAGTCTAGAGTAGCAGTGAGTGCTCCAGATTGACATCAAAAGACTTGAATTATAATACTAATTTTTTTAAGGATTCACATCTATTGTCACGTTTGGGCAAATGCCAATGAACAGAGCAGAGTGCTTCAAAATAACATGGATTGATTTTTTTTTTTTTTTTTTTTTTTTTGAGACGGAGTCTTGCTCTGTCACCCAGGCTGGAGTGCAGTGGCGCGATCTCCGCTCACTGCAAGCTCCGCCTCCCGGGTTCACGCCATTCTCCTGCCTCAGTCTCTCCGAGTAGCTGGGACTACAGGCGCCCGCCACCACGCCCGGCTAATTTTTTTTTTTGTATTTTTAGTAGAGACGGGGTTTCACCGTGGTCTCGATCTCCTGACCTCGTGATCTGCCCGTCTCGACCTCCCAAAGTGCTGGGATTACAAGCGTGAGCCACCGCGCCCGGCCGGATTGATTTTTATAACACGTTAGCATCTCCCCAACCTCACTACAAAAGCATCATTGAGCTATTTTATCCAGGTCCTCCCTGTCAAATATGAACCTTTCTTAATATTCAGACACCACTGTGACAAGTTGAAGTTGCTATGTATTATTTAACATTAATTAGCTCAGTTGCTTATAGAACTCGAAATTTGATTGGTTTATGAAATGAGAGGTAATTGGGGGTAATTGGGTTGAACATGGTTTGACTTTTTAACAATTGCTTAAGTTCTTTCCCCCTACCAATACAGGGTGAAAACTATCAAAAGGAACTAAATCAGTGTCTATCCTTAGAAGAAATTAACTCAATTATGACTTTCATAAAGGAGCTTGGAAGTCTGGGACAATTCCAACTGGTAAAGCAAAAGTGACATTTGATTCTTTCTTGTTGACTGGGATTAGAGTAGATCCCTGTAAGCTACCTGATTTTGACATCAAACTAGATTAAGTATTTCTTTAAGAAATAGAAATCTTTATAAGCTACTTTGCTCTTTTCAGAGATCTAAGTAGCAAAATGAGCAAGATTTATATGCATTACTTTAAGACTTTGCAAACAATATGTGACTTATTAAAGGTAAAAGAATATGGAATTAGCATAACTGCCAGAATTTGACAGTTCTCATGGGGAAAATGCCAACATTTTTCTGAGGAAGTTTTACTTTTAGCTTCAGAACATTTACATGCAACCAAAAGTTATTTCTGCTTATTATACCCTTGTTATTTCTGCTTATTATACCCTTTTTGTTTTTGTAAAATCATATAGAGTTGAAAATAATATTTTAGAAGACTGCCTAAACCTGAATTTCTTATAACTCTATATCAAACTTCAAAGAAAGGAAATGTAAATAATTATAACTTTTACTGGCTTATATCTTTTAAAAAAGGCATGCATTTTATCTTCTATGTATTTTGTTAATTCCTTGGTCAGTATCAAAGGATAATTTATTGAATGCGAAATGCATGTTTAATACTTGTTTTCTTTCCAGTTCTGATACTTTTATAGACCAAAATGAATTTGTATTTTTCCACCTAAAATTTGTTCATATGAAATATCTTTTTGAAATAGCATTCTTAATCATTATTTATTATTATCCTGATGTTTCACTCAAGTATTTATCTTACTTGTAAAAAGTATATGTATATATACATATATGTATATACATACATACACTACTTGTAAGAGTTTAATCAACTTACTAAGTTAATTAATGAGTGTTTGATACTCCTTTTTCTAATTTGGTCCCAAATTTTGGAGGATTCAAAGGAAGCTAATTTCCCCAAAGATAATTGAGTTGACATGATATCATTTTAACTATTTTAAACATATAAGTATTACATTCCTGACAGTTTGACTTAATACTATAAAAAGGTAATAAAAGGGATCTGGCCTCACTCTTCAAGAATTTATAACTTTAGATACTGTTAATATGGAGAACATTTCTCACCATAACTTGACGAAGAACTAAATAATTATTTTGCAAGAGAAAGAGAAAATTCCAATTTCCTGGTTCTCACAGTAGAAAGGAGATAACCACAGATTTTTCTTTGTGGGGGAAAGAGGGGAAGATTAATTATTTCTCACTCTGACATAATTCATTTGTAACCCAAGAGGCTGTCTCATTCTTCCTTCTGCCTAACTCTCTTATTCAGGTGTCTTCTGGTATCTGTAACAGGAAAGGGAAATCCACTTATATTCCATGAAAAGAAAAAAAAAAAAAACTCACCCTATTTGGAAATGTGATCATTAACAAAATTAGTTTCTTATAAAAAGTGGCATTTACATCAACAACTTCACAGAAAACTAATTTATGGTACTGACCAATGGATTTTTAACTAATATCTGATTTTTAAAATAAATGACTAAGTATAAGGCTGTTCATAGTAATACTACATTATAATTTGTTTTCCATAACTTATGCTGATATTTTGTGTTCTCAGCTCTTCCCATCTACTACTCCTGGGATTCAGTCACTGATGCATGAATTTTATGATATGGCAAATCCTGTGGGAAATCCTGGCTCAGTCCTGACCCAATACTGGTCTCTTTTAAATGTATTTGAACAATTTCAGTTCATGAATAAAAAGACACAGCCACATCCACTGGAATGGTAAGACAGCCACAAATTTGAATTGTACAATCCAAAAAATCTCTAGTTTACAGATTGATTTCAAAAGGCTTTGCCTATGTTAAAGTAGGCAGCAACAACAAAAAAGTGTGTCCAAATTTCCAATGCTCTGGAAAATAAATGTCTTTAAACATGGAAACCATAATGATTCTAGTGGTCTTCAAACACTTTAATAAAAATGTATCCAACAGTTTTTTAAACCAACAAGACTTGACTCCACTATAATGTTTATAATTGAAAGTTTCAATCTAGTTTCCTTCTGTGATATATTTTCTTGAATTGTGAGGGTATCAGACAGAAGTAATTAGGTGAGATGTGTTTTATGAACCATCAGTCAGAGTGGCAGCTTGAGATAGTAAAATTATTTATTTAGAAAGTTTTTGAGGTGTGACTTTTTTCTGAGCAAAACCTGTTGGATGTATATACATATGTTCTCTCTTTGTCACAATTGATTCCTATTTTGGTTTTAGAAGGTAGAACTTTGGGGTTTTTCTTTTTTTAGAAGGTAGAATCTCAGAGGAAAATATTTGGATAAGATAAAATTTCCCACCTTCACTTCCATTCTAATGAGAGGTAGTAATTAGGGCATAAGAGAGAACTGAGACAGATAAATTTTTACCTCCACTAGTTAGGGAAAAGGGGCAACACCTAAGGTTTTTTCTGCTTCTCTTTTATATGGATGGAATTACGGGAGCATTTGACTTTTCTACTGGCAGCAAAACAGAAGTAAACCTAAACCTCCTAGGGAGATGAAAGACTAAATGGCCCTGCCATAATCATTTAAGTCTTTTGCAGTCACCCTGGGCCATGGCTTGGGTTCTATTGACTTACATTTCACTTCTTTCTGCTCAGGATATAGTGAAAACAGTTCTATAAAAACTTTATTTTTACAATTCAAAAATTTGAATAATCATATATTTGAAGAATTCTTAGGACATCTCCCGGGATCAGAATTCACTTTAATTGCCACGGCTTTAAGAAGCTGGTTTTATTTCCTCAATACCTGGAAGTAGTAGGCCCAGCAGAAGGTTTTGTTTATGTGTTTGAAAATTAGGTTTTAAATAACATACTTCTGAGACACTTTGTTTGTACTCTACACTCACTCAAATAATCTAAGACTGTCTCATTTATTATAGATGGGTGAAAAACAGACTTGATTTCCACAGGAAGCTATTTCAAAGTTTTTTTTTTTTTTTTTTTTTTTTTTTTTTTAACTTTGAGGAGGTTCCTTGAAGATACTCAAACTTTGGAAAGTTTGTTCCCAAGCAAATTTTTCTGAAGCTCCACGTATGTTGTGAGGTTAAGCAGTGTTCTGATCTTAAATTTAGAAGATTGAAGTCTCTTCCAATAAGAAAATTTACTAATGGTCAGTGTTGAGTATAGTTGGAAAGAGTGAGGACTTTTTTGAATCATAGAGACTATATTCAAAAATCTCAACTTTAGAATTTGTGAAGACAGGTTTGAACCCCCCTGAGACTCAGTTTTCTTATCTGCAAAATATACTTTATACTATGAACTATATATATTTCAGTATGATTACATAAAATAACTTTCGTTTGCTACATAGCATCTGATACGCTGTAGCACAGGTAGATAGTAAATATCAGTATACTTTCCTTTCCATGTTTCTATTCAATGATCATTTTAGTTTCTATAGTGGGGATAATATTTTTCTTTTTTAATGGGAAAAGCAAGACAAGTTTGAAATATTTAATAGTGAGACAAGTAAACCTTACTATGTTTGTCAACAAGCAGTTAGTATATTGCTAATTTCATTTGCATTCAAGAAAAAAATGCCCAAATCTAATTATCTTCAAGATTACCAGTGAATGTGTGTGTATTTAATTATCATTCATGCCATATTGCAATGAGGATGCATGTTATATACATGTTCCAGATGAGAAAATGAAGTGCTAGTAAGATGGGTTGTTTGCTCAGGTTACAAAGCTAATAGAAATAGAGTTGGAACTAGGACCCTGGCCTTCTCATCCATGGTCCAATGCTTTGGTCCAGGGCTCATTCATGGTTTAGTACATCACACAGACAGGGAGGCCATCATTGTCCTTATCTTCTCAATGGTTACCACAGTTTTTTTCTATAGAAAATGTCAACTTGATGGATGTACATTACCTGTGTTCAATGACTTCATCTTTCCTTTTAAGGAAAGATCATTCTCTTGTAGCAACGAGGTGAGAAAGTCAGGAAAGCATGACAATACTAGATAATAGTAACATATTTTTCCTGAGGCTCAAGATCCAGAGATCTCAACAGAATTAGTGTAAATCTGAACAGAATGAAAATCTTAAAATCAAAGTGGTGCACCATGTGCTAATTTTACCTTCCTAGAAATACAGTTGCATTGTACATTGCTCTAAGGAAATGCTTTCAATGAAAATCCACGTGGATTTGAAACAATGTATTCACAAAATTATGTAGAAAATCACTGCAAGATGCCTTTACATACAGAGTGTCTCATTCCATTAAGATAGTAACCTTTCCAAACTTCAGTTTCTGTGCATTTCAGGGTTGTATCTTTGGTAAAAGTCACCTGGAATAAACAGTTTTTAAAATAAAACTGCAAAAAATTATCATGGCTCCCAACATTAGCAATAATTTTAATTCCTTGATGCTTTTAAATTTCCTAGCTGATGTCTATATTTGGAGCTGAATATGTCTTATTCATCTCTTCTCCATGACAGTACCCAGCACAATATCTGGGACAATACATATTTCTAAAATGTTATTTAACAAAGAAAATTGTATTTAACTCTCATAGCATCCCTGTGAAGTAAGGTAAACATTGTTATCTCCATTGTGCTGGGGTGGAAATGGAGATTTGCACCAGCACAGGAAAGTCTTTTCAGGGGCCTGCAGACGATCCTGCCTGCTGTTCTTTATCATCAGGACCAGCAATTTTTCTGTCTGCAATTTAAATTATTTTGGTCCCAAATTTGAGGATTTAAAGGGCAATCTGGCCAAGTAGTTATACAACAGAGAAAATTAGGTGAACACACCAGAATTTAACTAACCCTTACTATTCACTACTGTTAATTAGAGTTTAAGGGTAGAAGACTTGGCAAGACATAGGTCATTTTCTGCATGGTATACTTATATTTCTTCAGTTAAATGTATGTTCTTCTCAGGCTGTGCCTCGGTGATTCCAAGATTTTTTGCTCCAAAACAGTGTAACTATAGCCAAACAGATTTCCAATAAGAATGTGTATTCTTGAATCACTTCTATTGGACCCAAGCTATCTGAGATTCCTCAGATTTGGACTGAGAGTGACTTTTTACCCTGGTTTTCTTCAAATGTGCTTCTACTGATTAGGGATGATGAGATTTCCACCTACTTCCTTTGAGGGTAGATTGCCAGTTTTGAGGATTGAAATGCAGAAAGCGTTTTTTGTGTTCATCAAAGTAACTGTGCCCATACAGAAGAAAAGATAGTGTGTTAGATGTAATTTCCACGTGTTTTGTTCATTTCATTAATCCAGAGTTGTTTGGCATTGCATTTGCAGGAATTCTTTCACAGAAGATAAGAACATTGAAAAATCACAAGGGCCATTTGATGCAATAGAAAATAAAAAAGGTAAAAGTATATATATTCTCACTTATTTCAACATAAAAATAAGTATTTCCTGGCAAAAAAACCCACAAAAATATTTAGCTTCATTAGCAATCAAAAATGAAAATTAAATGAGGAAATGCTATTTTCCCTTAAATTTGGAAAGAATTTTCTTAAAATAATGGAGAGGGACTCCAGCAATCCTACTACTGGGTATCTATCTGAAGGAAATGAACTCAGTATGTTGAAGAGATATTTGTACTCTGATGTAAACTACAGCACTACACACAATAGCCAAGATATAGAATCAAACTAAGCGTTCATCAGTGAATAAATGGATAAAGAAAATGGGGGTATATATACACAATGGAATACTATTCAGCCACAAAAGAGAAAGAAATCCTGTTGTTTGTTATTTGTGACATAGATAGTCCTGGAGAATGTTAAGTGAAATAAGCCAGACACAAAAAGATAAAAACCCCATAATCTCACTCATATGGGATCGAAAAAAGTTGATCTCACAGAAGTAGAGAGGGGTTACCAGTTTTATGTTCTCATAGAGAGTAGAATAGTAGTTATTAGAGGCCAGGGAGGGTAGGAAGGGAAGGAGGTGGCCAGAGATTGGTTATAGTTAGATAGAAGAAAAAATTCTGTTGTTCTATTAAAAAGTGGGATGACTATCGTTAACCAATGTATATGTTTAAATAGCTGGAAAAGAGGATTTTGAATGATCTTATCACAAAGAAATGATAAATGTTTGAAGTGATAGATATGCTAATTAGCCACATTTAATCATTACACAATGTATACATGTATCAAAATATTTCACATTATACCCCAGAACTTGTGTCAATTAAAATAAAACTTTAAAAAAGATAGTGGAGAGAGTGTAGGGAAATAAGTATTCTCATAGTGCTGGTGGACGTATAAATTAGAACCACCTCTATTAAGGGGCCATTTAAAATATAAGAAAAGCTTTAAAAATTATTTTTATAGATCAGAAATTTTACTTCTAAATGTTCATTTTAAGGAAATAATATATACAAAATTTAATTACATAAATTATCATCAAATTTAAAAAATAGAGTTCATTACTATTGCAATAAGAGTGGACTGGACACACAAATTAAGCTAGAGTCATCAAATAAAATGTTATAAATCCATTCTTCTGTTGTGAAAGAATATTTATGACATGAAAATTGTTTCTGATCTATTGTTAAACCTAACAATTGGCTACCTCACTGTGAAGCTCAGGAAAAATTAATGGTGATTTATATTTTTCCTCTTTGGCTTATCTCTATTTTCTCATTTTTTCATTCCAAAGAACATCTGAGCTTTTTGTTACAAGAAAAAAAAATACTTCTAATTTTAAAAAGAAAAAAATGAAAAGAAGTACCCACCTATATGTCTATAATATTTTTTTTTAGTTCAAAGTTGTTCTATTGTGAAACAGGATTTAGCCCAATACAGTGGTTTTCAATGTGTGTCCGCCTCTCCCCAGAATCACCTGGGAAACCTAGCAATTCAGATCTACTCAATCAGAATCTCTGGTGATGAGACCCAGCAATTTGTCTTTTAACAAGCCCTTCAGATGATTCTGAGGCCAGAATTTGAGAATCACTGGTTCAATAGAATGAATCAGTAGGCACAGTGAAGAGCTGAGAGAAACTGCCTTTCTTTTGCCCACCAGTTTTTTCCTCTATAAATGAATGATTTAAGTACCCTGAGTGTTTATTCATTCATTTGTTTCATAAATATGTATTAAGGAGTTTTTAAAATAAATATTTGGTTGAATTAAAAAATATAGAGTAAATATTACTGGAACCAACTGGATGGCACTTTTATAATTCTAATGATTTGGGAAATTATAGTCATAGGATATAGAAACGATGAGGAACCTTGGCTGATCAGCTTCAGGCAATAAATGGCATTTAGACCATTCATTTTCTCTCTTAATATTTTTATATTTGAAATAATAATTCTTCTGAGCTTTGAATAAAATAACTTATTTGATTGTAGTTTCCAGTTTTACTTAGAAGTGTTCACTAGTATAATAAAAGTTAAATAAAAAACATGTTTTATTAAGTTATCTAATAGCTAAATGTATATTTTAACATTTTGATTAATAGTTTTTATTTTAAATTTACATTTCTTTTTTTTTTAGCTGCAGTTCCACAAATTAAAAATGAAAATAAAGAAATACATTGCAGTGATGGTGAGTTGAGATTGAAGTGTTGTAGCATCATAATCAACAATTAGGGAACAGCCTTACTTTGAAAAAATCCATCATTTTATTATATGTGGGTATCTTAGGCTGATAATTGTTAAAGTAAATTTTAGAAGTTATTAGATTTCCGATGGAGTCAGTATCTATCACTTTTGCATAAGAACATAAAATATTACATTTTTTTGTTTAAGGACAATGACTTCCAAACCCACTTTGAGGGGCTTTAGGAGTTCTAGGGCATTGCCTTGGAAGCCTTTCAAATGTAAGAGCTTGGCTTATCAGCTTTATACACTGATCTTTAGAGGTCTCACTACCTGGCAGCAATTTCTTTCTCACCAGATTGTTGCTATAATGGTTAGTACTTGAGTAGAATTTTCTTTATAACAGTTGAGAGTTTTAAGCCAATTTTCAATTTAATTTTTTAACCAAGATATAATAGGAGAAAAATAAGTACTTTTAAGTGTGTGTTAACTTTAAATTTAATTTTCTTCATTGTGATCAGTATTATTATTACAATGGTCTCGCAAATATATCATCTTAGAGAGTCTAATTGATTTTTCCAAAATCACAGGGTTATTAAATGCCTGAGCTGTATCACAAAACTTGATCTTCAGATTCTCTGTTCAAAGCTCCTGAATTTAGGCCAGGCACAGTGGCATGCACCTATATGCCCAGTGCTTTTGGAGGCCAAGGCAGGGGGATCACTTGAGTCCAGGAGTTCTAGGTTACAGTGTGCTATGGCTGCATCTCTGTACTCCAGCCTGAGTGACATAGCAAGACACTGTCTCTAAAAGAAAAGAAAAAGAAAAACTCCTGAGTTTTCTTAATATTCTATAATATATTGTAGAAAAATTGAGTTCTATATAGCAAGATTTTTCTTGATAATGTATACCTTAAAAATATATATATATGTGTGTGTATGTATATGTATATATATAGCTGTATGTATTTGGTGCTAAAAATCAACTTAGAAAATTTAGTTTTCCACAAATAAAAAATCAATTTCCGTAAAACGTTAAAGCTGAAAAAAAGTATAGATTTAGATTTAATTTATTATATTATTTATTTATTTATTTATTAGAGATAGGATTTCACTTGCTGGAGTGCAGTGGCACCATCATAGCTCACTGCAACCTCGACTTCCTGGGCACAAACAATCTTCCTGCCTCAGCCTCCCAAGTAGCTAGGACTACAGGCTTGAGCTACTACATCTGGACAATTTACGCAATTTTGTATCGAAATGAGGTCTTGCTACGTTGCCCTGGCTGGTCTTGAGCTCCTGGCCTCAAGTGGTCCTCCCGCCTCAGCCTTTCAAAGTACTGGGATTACAGAAATGAGCCACCGTGCCTGGCCTAATTTATTATTAATAGACGTCTTTGAATGTAATACAATCTAATTTTTATCTAAAATACAATTTAATTCATTCATGATGTTTCATCACTATTGTTAAGGTCATGGTAGGCTGAGATGTTATAATAATATAGTTTAATAGAATTAACATATATAGCCAATTAAAGAAAATGGTATTTTAAATAAAGTATTGCTAATAGAGAGCAAAGATAGCAAGTATTACTTATGCCATTCCTTCCCTGCACTCACCACCCAATCTCCTACCCCCAGAAAAATACATGCTACTCCATTCTCCTGGAAAACTGTTGTCTAGAGTATGGTGGGAAAAGGACTAGTGAGAAAACTGGGAGCAAAATTAGAATGAACACTTGTTGAAGGTCCACTCTGTGCCAGGCCCAAGGCAAGATGCAATATCCAGAAAGCAGCTTCACCTCTTTGGGCTTCTATTTTCTCATTTGTAAAATGAAAGGTTTGCATTGGATGATCTCACTTTTTTTTTTTCCAGTTCCCAGGTAATATGGTGTAGATGATGTGAACATGTTAGATAGGCACTTTAACTTCGTTCATGTTTTTATGCTGATAAAAATCAGTCCTGCCTGGATCTTTAGTAATTAATCTTCCTGCTTTTATGGTATAAAATAAGATTTAAAAATAATGTGAGGATGCCTCAGAGCAGGTGGGATTATCTCTAAGAGTCTAGGCTCTTCTCATGTTCAATATGAGTTGTGATTATTCCTCAAGAGAGCAATCAAATTCTGCTGTTAAAAGAAATCCATTAAAAGCAACCAAAACTTCAAAGAGCTTTCCCATATATACTTGCTGAATAGGTTAAGCAGCCTGCTACCACTGTACCTCATGGTGGGTTCTCCGTAGATCTCAGGTAAGCTGGCCTGAGACAAGTTGAGACTGGGATGGGAAAGATGCCAAGCAAACACCAGGTGTTTGTAGGCGGCAACACTGATACTTCAGTGGAAGATGATGTCAGAACTAAATCAGCTTTGAGACAGGGGTTTAGGAGATAGTGCTCACACCAGAGGTGGAGACTTTCTGATGAAACCAAAAGTAAGCACTTGCTGAAGAGAACGATTGCACATTTATTTCCTGTCATCTAGGGCTGTTTCAGTTTCTAAGGAGGGCAGACCCCACTGAAAACCGTGACCATTAAGTGAAAGTGTAAACTGCAGGGAAATTAACTCTCAGAGAATCTTTATAAAAATATATTCTATTAAGTTAAAACACATCTTCTATGTTTTATTTTGCAAAAAGATCTTCCTCTTTGTTATTCACTTTGCTAGTTCTGAGCAGAAAAGTGCAACTGTTTATATTCCCTTTGTGCCTAGGCAATGGTCATTTCCAAAGCACAGCCCATAACTCAACTCCAGCTTGTTTAATGTTATGTTGGGTTTGCAGCCATTTGAATCAAATCTCATGATTAATAATATCCTGTTTTTATTGTGCTTATCTCAGGGTCTTTAACAGAGAAAATTCTGGAGAAAAAACTTTGATGAAAAAAGAATGTATTATTAATATGTGGTTGGATTTGAATTAAAAACTGTGGTCCTTTACAGAATAACTTCTAGTGAAAACAATTTCTGCCTTCATTCTTTTTTCTTTTTTATTATAAGAAAATTTCAGGGGCTGTTAGGATCATTGAAATTACAGATGCAGTCCACCTACATCTATCAGCCAGATACTATCTTTGGTTGACCATTAGGTCAAATAACAAGTAAAATTAATGAAGCAGACAGTTTACCCAATTCAATGAGTTATTCGACCAACATTACTAGTTGTTTATTTTTTATTAAGATTTTTTATGAAATAAAATTACAGTATATTTATTGTATTATTACTGTTCATAATTTATACCCGAATTTGTTTTTCTTCCATAGCCTGAGAAAACTATAGAGTATAGGTCAGAAATACATAGGATTTTCTTTTTCATTTTAATTGTTTTAGTCCATAATGGGAGCTATACAGAGACCTAGTCCCCGGAACTAGAATGATGCATCCATATAGGTTGGTGGCACCCATCATCATGGATTTGGTGGTGCACCTCCACGTCCATCAAAGAAAAATAAAAATTTTGGTCTTGTTGAAGCACAAAGACTGGGCAAAATGGGCAATGCAGCTGGAGAGCAAGACAAAGAAGGGATTGTGAAATGCCTTGTTTGACTTATTGGGAGCTTGGACTTGACTCTGGAAATGATGAGAAACCACTAAAGGATGGAAGACAAATCATCAGATTTGATTTTAGGAAAATCAATATTATAGCTATGTAAAAGCAGAGGAAAAAACAACAGTTAATAAAATAATCTCCCTTCTCTAAGTTCAGTTTTATAGCTTTCTGTAGCAAATTCTGTGTTATCTTTTTTGTTGCCATGTTGTTAAATGTCACTGAACATTTTATGAAAGGCAACACCAAGATACTTTAATTTTACTGATTTTTTATAGAATTTTGTATGTTTATCTTTGTTGGCATTTTGTTGACAATTGGAAAGTACTGATGGAATGAAATGCTCCTTGACATTTCTTTGAAGGACACTTTGTTAAGCTTTTGGGTAATTTGTTTATTCTAAAAATTAACATTGAATATAACTTAACAGTAGCTGGTGTATGTGCCTATGAAACTATTTTTTCTTTTTTTCTCACTGAAATAAAGCTGTAAATAATTGGGCTAACATAGAGAAAGATTTTTTTAATGCCTCAGAATCAATGGTATGAAGTAATATTCTAGGTTCTATGACAGGATGGAGCAGAGTATAGTATTTCCTTCTTATACTTTATGGTACTTTCCCAAGAAAGGTGGCCTGGGAATGGAGCAGTTTCAGGATGCCCCTGTTTTTGTGTCCGTTTGGTATAATACTGGAGTTTGCAGTCTTTGCCCCACACTGCCTATAAGATACTGCATCAATCAAGTGGTATTTCAATGACACTCCACATTAAGAAATTTTCCTCATTCCTTGCTGGTCCCCTTCTGCCACCATCCCACAGAGCCATCACTCCCACTTACATAGTTGCTTGATATATGCAGTAAATATCACGAAAATGTTATCAATCCACAGGAGAGACATTTTCCCACCTTGTGTGCCTTTAAACTTTCAAGGGCTGAACAGAAAATACCATCTATATAACACCGACTAAAGTCAACAGCTGTTATATGAGGCAAATTCTACAAAATCTGATGAATTGAAAAGCCAGCTGCAGCCACAAATCACCTATGATCAGGGTACTGATTGGAAAGTCAGCAGGCATCATTGAAGTTGTTCAAAGGAAACAGAAAAAGAAAAACCTAATCATATATTATTTAAAGATATTTACCCACTTCACAGTTGTCTTTGTCATTGTTTTTGTTTTCTTAACAGATAAAAACACACCATGTCATATCAAGCAGATCTTCACACATCCACATTTGGAACTAAATCCTGACTTTCATCCAAAGATCAAAGATTACTACTCTGAAGTCCCATTTGATGTGGTAACAGTGACAATTGGAGTGGAGACTCCTAAGTGTCAGTGCAAGGTGCACCTGTACGAGCAGGCAGGGCCAAGGTATGAGGATGTTGACTGGGGCTGTGTTGAGACACCATACTGGGAAGCAGACATTTGATGCAAACTTTGAAAGTGGTTCAGAAAAGCTGATTCATAAGATCAGTTGAAAGATTGCCAGGGTGTGAACTTTCCCCTTCTCATTTTTTTTTAAATAGATTGGCAACCTTTGCAGCTCATCTTTGTAACAATATTTTAACAAGAAAGGATCTTGTTATATGAAATATAGAGAAGATCCATTATGGAAAAATTTTACTTATTGTTGTCTTCATGTTTTAACATTGTTGAAGATGTCAAGTTTTTGAATATTCAGAAATTGATTGCTTAAACCAATTGGTGCACAATTTGTGGACACAGTACCACTAACTTTCCTAACCTCACTGGCTTTTTTTCCTATTGATTCTTTTAAAAGTCAGCAACTCTTTTGTTCATAATTTTAAAAAGAAGATAGAACCTTATTCTGTGCTGTGTCCATAGCAAAGAAGATACTCATTGTTCCATGCTGTAGGGAAAGAAATGTACTTGGAACCCTTGGGAGCCACGTCTAGTAGAAAGAAAGGATTCAAGTCAGGACAACCCGGGTTCCAAACCCTGACTCTTCTATGTGACTTTGAATGATGTGTTTACCAGTTCTAGGTCATGGTCTCTATATTTAAAATGGGGACAATCCTATTGTATTAAATGAGATAATGTGTGACCCTGGCAGGTGGTTAATAAATATTAGTTTCCTTCACTTTAATTATGGAAGATATAACTTGCCCTAAAAGAACAGTCTTGGCATAGTAAAGTACTGTGAAAGAGATATTTATTTATTTTCATATTTTAGGTTTCTTATGAAATTGTACAGACCTTTCCTGTTATTCAAATAGGTATTTAGTAAATATTGATATATGAGTCAGTTTGGGCTGAATAAATTTCATATTCTATTTCTCTCTCCCTCTTTCTCTCCAGCTTTGCCAGCTACCCTCTGGGCTTAGGAATGAACAAAATCTCAATATTTGTTGTGGATGAATCTCCAGCACATGGTGAGACCCTGATCACGTACAAACTCACCATCTATAGAGAAGACCGCCCAAGTCTGCCCTTCTTTGAGGCCTTCACAGCATGTGGTTTTGTGCAGGTAAGTGAAGTTTACATTTGCACTTGGGTTGAATTGGGAATGATCTGTTAACCTAGGTGAAAAATGCCAAATGAAAATTATTACAAGAAATTGTATGCCTTGAAATCGAAACTGGTCTCATTTCAAAAAAGTGAGAATTCCAGCCAGGTATCTAAGGCACCTCGTTGTGAATGATTTTCTTTTTAGTGTGATGGCTACTCTCTGTGCTCATTGTTTTCAGTGGACTTATTGTGGTTAATGCTCAAAAAAAAAAAATGTCTGAGGACTCACACTTAGTTGTGAAATCGGTTCCACATTTTCCTTTTAAATTGGGCCATTTTTCTTGGATTTGTCCCTGGATCTACTTTTGAAATTTTAAACTAGATTTAGTAGAATTTACTTTGAAGAATAAGAGGAAAATTTATGATACTGTTTTACAGAACGGATACTGGATAAATGAAACTAAATTTGCTTGGGATAGTTATATTTCTCATTCACTTCTCATACAGTAATCATTTCGCAAGGCTGTAGTTTCTCTTGTGAGCAACACATACCATTTTGTAACCTTGCTCATTTGGGAGAAGGATGAATGTTACCCTAACGCTTTTGTTCTATGGTTTTTCCCTATTTTTGCTCTTTTAAGGATCCTATGCATAACTTTGTACATTTCCTCATATCATATACCCCTTGTGACAGGTGATTCCAGGGAAGTAGTAATTGGTATTTTTATCACATATCTACTAATTCACTCAGAAAGTATACTTACAAATATATCATGTCAAATTATATGTTACTGGGAGCTTTGAAGAATAGCTGGTTAGTAAAAGAGAGGTATTGCTGACTGGGCCTTGATAGGTAGTATGGTTACCATGTTTTTTATAAATGTAACAGCCAGGCACAGTAAACACCCCGTCACTGTCTTACCTGTTTCCAAGAGCTTTAAAAATCTCAGGGATTAGTATAATTTTTATTTTTTAAGGAAAACATATCACTAATTCAGGAATTACCACTAAATCAAATGGAATTTCACATTGGTCTGAAGATTCATTCAAAGAAAGACAAATATGTTATTCTCAAAGATATTAACAAGCATACTTAAAAAAGAGTAGAATAGAGTTCCATGGTCAAAGAAACCCATTGGTTGATGAAGCAATAAGCTAAACAAAGTTAAGTAGATGTCTTTACTATAGGACTTCCCTGAACCTGTAATATACTAATTCAAATGGCGGTTCATTTTTAGTACGGAAAATATATAGTGTGTTTCATTTCCAAACTTATTTGATATGGTTTTAATAGAATAGCTATTAATTTTTTTTGTGGGACAGATTTGAGGAAACACTGGTGTACACTATGGAGAAGACTTTAAAATATGTTCCTCTCAGGTTTTGACCTTTCAATTTGCTTTATTTGGATTGCTGTCTCAACTTGCTTCTGAATTGAAGAACAAATAATATAGCCACACCAAAAATGTTTAAAAAAATAAAAACTTAGAGGGAGGTGTGCTTTCGTATATTTGTGTATATTTATGTGTGTATAATTATTTCTAAACTAAATATTCTTACCCTTCTTGGTGGAGCATTTTTTTCATACATTGCTGGGAGAAATGTGAAATGTTTGACCACTTTGGAGAACTTTGGCAGTATCCACTAAAGCTAAATATATATAAATGATTCAGCAGTCCTTCTAGCTATACACCTAAGATAAATGAAGTCATATGCCCATAAAAAGACACACATACACAAAATCTTCATATTGGTTTTATTCATAGTAGCTAAAAGTTGAAAATAATTCAGTGAGAAAGGAAACAAATCCAATATTATACTATTGGGGCATTAAAAATAAATGAAGTATGGATACATACAAATATGAAAGAATCTTCAAAACCTTACATTCATAAAAACAAGCCAGACATCAATAATGAATGCTAGCAAGGATGTGGAGAAAAGAGAACCCTTGTACTCTGTGGGAAATTAAACCAGTACAGCCACTGTGGAGAACAGTATTGAGGTTTCTCAAAAATCTGAAAATACAAATACTATATAATCCAGCAATCCCACTACTGAGTATATTTCCAAAATAAAGGAAATCAGTATATTGAAGAGCCATCTGCATTCTCATGTTCACTGCAGCATTATTCACAATAGCCAAGATATGGAATCAACCTAAGTGTCCATCAATGGATGAATGGATAAAGAAAATGCGGTACATATATACAATGGTGTATTACTCAGCCATAAAAATGATATCTTGCCATTTGCAACAGCATGGATGGAACTGGAAGATATTAAGTGAAATAAGTCAGGAACAAAAAGACAAATATCACATGTTCTCAGTCATATGTGGGAGCCAAAGACAAGTGGATATCATGGAGATAAAGAGTAGAATGCTGGTTAACCATAGGCTGAGTAGGGCAGTGGAGAGGCTGGGATGAAGAGTGGATGTTAATGGGCACAAAAACACCAGTAGAAGGAATAAGGTCTAATGTTCAATAGTATAACAGTGCAACTGTAGTTAGCAGTAATTCATGACATATTTCAAAACAACTAGAAGAGGCCGGGCGCGGTGGCTCACGCTTGTAATCCCAGCACTTTGGGAGGCCGAGGCGGGCGGATCACGAGGTCAGGAGATCGAGACCACGGTGAAACCCCGTCTCTACTAAAAATACAAAAAAATCAGCCGGGCGTGGTGGCGGGCGTCTGTAGTCCCAGCTACTCGGAGAGGCTGAGGCAGGAGAATGGCGTGAACCCGGGAGGCGGAGCTTGCAGTGAGCCGAGATCGCGCCACCGCACTCCAGCCTGGGTGACAGAGCCAGACTCCGTCTAAAAAAAAAAAAAAAAAAAAAAAAAAAAAAAAAAAAACAACTAGAAGAGTGGAATTGGAATGTTCCTAACACAAATGACAAATACTTGAGGTGATAGATATCCCAATTACCCTGATTTGATCATTACACATTGTATACTTATATCAAAATATCACATGTATCCCATAAATATATACAACTATTGTGTATGCACAACAATTAAAAACAAAAAAATTAAAAGAAGCCAGATATATGAAGAAATACTGTATTTCACTTATATGAAGTTCAAGAATAAGCAAAACTAATCTATGTTTATAGAAGTCAGAATAGCAGTTACTAGAAGGTGTAGGTACAACTAAGCATGAGGGAACTTTTTGGGCAAATGTCCTATATCTTAATCTGGGTGGTGGTTACATGTATGACTAGGTGCTATATAGATAGATACAAATTTAATTAACTGTGCATTTAAGATTTTTGCAATCTACTGTTTAAAATTATACAATATATCAACTATACATGTGTATTTGTGCATATATATATGTAAATTATGTATACTGCATATAAATTATACATCAATAAATTAAGAAAAAGATTGGTGGGAAAGTTATGTATTCCTTTCTTCCATGACACGTTTCTCCAATGTTGTATTGATCAGAAACAAATTAATTATCATGCCATTACCTTAAAGAATAGATTATGTCAGGAAAATGTTACTATAATATCAAGAAAAGTATTAGAAAATTCTTGTGGGATGAATCCTACAGACGATTGCAGAAAAGTATGTTGGTAATTTATAAGAATCCTTTCCACAAGGTCTTAATTTACAGTTTGTGTGTGGTCCCACAGTAAGTATTATATTTTATAACATGGAAAACTATCTGATAAGCACTAGTACTTTTTAGAAAGTGTCAAATGAGTGAACAGAAAAATGTGGCATGAATAATGTTGACTGCTTTAGATACTTTACTAGGCATAAGTGGCTTCATGAGCTGGGGGAAGTCAACAGCAGGGGTAAAATTTTCTCACCATAGATTCCACTTAAAATTCTAGCCCATAGACTTTTCTATTATTTCTCTTTTATATTTAATCTCATTAGTGTCTTTAGGTTTCAAATTAATAGCTAAGTGGATATACATCATGAGACTTACAAGTTTTTACTTTTCCAAGCTGTTCTTTTTTTTCGCTTTTCTGTCAACAACTACAGTGTCCTCACTATACTTGTAGGGCTGAAATCTAGAGTCCAGCTATTGCAGATTAAATGGCAAGCTATTACATTTGTATCCCCAAAGCCTATGCAGGCAAATCTAAAGGAAAATGGACTAAACTTTTATTATATCTTATTTATAGGTCAAAAGGAAAAATTATAATTTCTCCCTACATTTCAAATTAGATTTTGGCCTAATGAACCCCATTATTAAATTTTAAATGAACATTGTCTTAATATATTTGTGCTGCTCTAACAAAATACTTGAGACTAGGTAGTTTATAAAGAACAGAAATTTATTTCCTTTAGTTGTGGAGGCTGGGAAGTCCAAAATCAAAGCACTGGCCTTTGGTGTCTGGTGAGGTTCTTCATGCTGTATCCTCACATGGTGGAAGGGGGAAATGAGCAAAAAGGGAAAATTCTATGTCCTCACATGGGGAAAGATGCCAAGGCCAGCAAAAGGGTCTAAAGTAGTTACCTCCAGCACTTTTATAAGGCACTAATCCATTTATGAGAGTGGAACTCTCATGATTTAATCACATCCTAAAAATCTTAATACCATCACAATGGGGATTAAGTTTCAACACATGAATTTTGGGGACATTAAAAATACAGCAAACTTAAAAGGCCATCCACTTCCAAATAACCAAAGAAGAAGAAGAAACCAATTTAAGATTAATCAAGACTCCTAATTTCTCCTTCCCCTATTCTCTTACCTTCTGAGCATCAACTCTGAATGTTACCATTTTGCCAAAAGACTCATGTGGCAGAGTAAGCAAAGACAAAGCATACCAGTCAATTGAAAAATCAATTACAATAACATTTTGATAAATAGTAAGATAATTTGATTAATTTATTAATAGACATTTTATCAAACATTGTTAAGTACCTACTTAGCCATAATGAACTATTTGAGTTTAATGTCTATATTTTAATTATTCTTATTGCTAATTAGAATTTGTATATGATTGTTCCAGAGACAGCTCTGAGTTTAATTAGCTCTTAGTTTAGTTATTACCAGTGAAGGAGAAAGAGTTAATTTACATAACATATAACCAGATTGGGATTAGAGTTTCTCAATCTCAGCACTATTGACATTTGAAGCTGGATATTTCTTTGTTCCGGGGAAGTTATTCTCCTTATTGCTGGATGTGTAGCAGCACTCTTGGCCTCTATCCACTAGATTCCTATAGCAACCCCCTCCCCAAGATGTGTCAACCAAAAATGTCTTCAGACATTGCCAAATGTCTGTTGAGGGACAAAGTCAACCCTGATTGAGAACCACTGGTTTAGACAAATGGGTTTCTGTATTTCTACTGTCCTATGTGTTTGCTAGGAGTGTGAATAATTTACAAGTAATCCTTCAATGTTGTATGTTGTAGAATCATTCTTATCTTTCATCTTTGTATTTTAAATCATTTCTGTAGACAGTGATACTATTCTGACAGCTCTTTATTCTGTTCATTAATCTGCCTTCTTTTCTGTCCAATGTAATTATTACAATCAAAAATATGCATTCAATTGCAGAAAAGATTGTTAATGAAACTTAAAACATCATATAATATAATGAGTCTGTTATTTCGTTTTGATTTACCCATGAACAGTATAATGTTTTGCTGTTAGGAAGAAAGATTTAGAAAGTAATAAACTGTTGTTGTGGCTAAAATATGTCATATTTAGGAATTAATAAAATATACTTATGTTATAAGAAAATTGCTGTACACATAGGGGAACATTTCTTTTAATACCCCTTTCCAAATCAAAAATTTTTGACATGGGGAACAATATAATATTCACACAAGTTGATTTATATAGATGATCTATGGTGTCATATACATTTTGCCCTCAAAATGTTGCACCAGAATAGGATCATAAATAAAAGCTACAGAAAGGTTATATATAGGAGAAGCCTGGAGACTACATTTCACAGATCTGTTTGAAACAGATAATACCAAGAAAGGAGAAAATAGGATTTAAAAAATTCTCCAGCATTTAGCTACACATTTGAAACTGGCATTTGATGACTTAGATTTAAAAAATCAATTAGCCATCTAGATTCTGAGATATTAAATGATGTGTGAATGACTTCAGTTATGATATTTTGAAATGGTTTAGAACTCTCTCATTTATTTTTGTACCCTTCCAACACCATAGAGGGCTATTATAAAATAGCTCAAGTGATAGTTATCTAATAGCAAATATCCATAATAAGAGAATAGGGAGTGTGTTTATCAGTAATTATTTAATAAAAACCTATTAGTTTCCAAATTTGTACTGTCAATTAAATACCTATTTTCATGGTTATTAGTTACCTTGCCTACTTCAATTTACCAGAGGAATATGATTTAATTTTTTAACAATACAATATGTGCTATAGTGAAATGCTCTCCAGTAGTAACACTTATTAAGTACATGCTATGCACTTTGTTCTGAGAAATATGCTATGTGCTATAGGGGAATACAATAGCAGCAACAGCAGCAGCCGAGGTAATAGGTGTAGTAGCAATGCAGCATTTGTAGAACTTTTGTTATGTGCCAGGCATTATGTTAGGCACTTTACCTTCTTGCCTTATTTAATGTTTACCCCAACCTTGAACATAGGTGATTTTTAATCCTCCTCTTATTTTTTAACATATGGAGAAACTAAGGCTTTAGAAAGGTTAGAAATCTTGTCAACCCTTTCTATGAAATAGATCTTTAGTAAAGGTGGGGTTTGAATATAGATCTTGCTGACTTCAAATTGAGGAAGAAAGACAGAGAACAACAAAAGAAATAGGAGCCAATAATACTGAAGATGCCGGACAGGAAGAACTTGTTGGCAACTGGGGAAGAGAGATGAGAAGAACTGATTGGGAGTTAGAAGTGAGATTGAGTGAACTGGGCTGCCCCATAGATTGTATTCCTGACATTTGTGGGTCCTAGTCACTTTTCCCTTTGTGGACCCTTTGTTCCAACAAACAAATATTACATTTTACAATAGTGTTGGTATAAAGGCAAATGTATTTATATTACAGATGTAGACTATCTTCTCTGACTGAAAAGTTTTTTTTCCACCCTCTAAAGAAAATAAAAATTTGGGGGCCCCTAAAAATATCATATGCTGTATGCACTGTGGCTGCTGTTCCTAATAGAGAAGTTGGTTCTACTCTTCCGTTTCACTCTAAGAGATCTTTAGCAGTGGCACCTACTTCAATATCAAATGACCTGGGCTGTCGGCATTCTTTCAAGTCTTGTTAAGTGCCCTTGATTTAAATGCATAACCTTTGCAGGTATTTCAGATTCTTTGTCCATGGACTGAGCCATCCTTTACCAGTGAGCCATCCTTTACCATCATTTACCAAGAGCCCACAAAGCACCTAGGGAAGCGAAATGTTATTTTCATGAGCAGCAGGTGCACGGAGACATTTTGAATGCATAGACCTCCCCAGTGGCCAGGAAGCATTTGCATACATCCAAGGCTTGGGAGGTTTTGTTTAACATTCAGTTTTCTTATAAAGCAAGCGAAGATCAGAGTGGCATGTTCTTTCAATCATGATCTGTTTCAGCACTTATATAAATTATCTTTTGTGTTGATGAAAAAGAGCCATGTTAAACACTCACCTCGTGAGGTCATGCCACTTATGATCAGATAGATTACCATTTACATAAAAACTTTTGCTCAGCACATTTGTTTTGCATGTTTCTCCAACTCATATCTGCTTCCTCTGCTAGAAGAAGCAAACTTTTGCTACCCAGCGGAGCAGCAGAGCCAATACAATGTGCAGGAGAATTAGGTCTTCCTAGCTTCTGACAGCATCCAGAGAAGTTTCTCTAAGTACTGCCTTCTGCAGTATTCCCTCATTGTTGCTTCAAGTTTATGTTTTGACATTCTAAGAATTTGTCTTCTGATTTCTGAACTGGACACAGAAATAGAAAGGAACCCTGAGAGGTTTTTTCCTAAAGTATTCTGCTTGAGTAGATGGATTTCCAATGTGACATTTGAAACTTTGAAACAGGTTGTGGCTAAAACAGAAGTAGAGGGAACCTCTTTTTGATAATGCCAGTCCCTGATGCCCACAGCTTTATGAGCTTTAATTGCTCCGAAATTTTATCTTTTATCTATCTTTCTTCACTTCCTTCCCCATTTCTCAAGCCAAACTAACTCAAGCAAAGGTATATACCAGCATAGTGAGGATGGAGGTGAAAGAAGAGATCTTAGATACGAAGTATTTTGTTTTCATAATTTCAGCTTTTATTTTAGATTCAGGGGGTACCTGTGCAGGTTTGTTGCATGAGTGTGTTGTATGATGCTGAGGTTTGGGGTACAATTGAACCCACCATCCAGGTAATGAGCATAGTACCAAAGAGGTAGTTTTTCAACCCTTGCTTCCCTCCCTTTCTCCCCCATCTAGTATTGTCTATCATTGCCGTCTTCATGTCCATGTATGCCCAATGTTTATCTCCCACTTATAAGTGAGAACATGTGGTATTTGGTTTTTTTGTTCCTGCATCAATTCCCTTAGGATGATGACCTCCAGCTGCATCCATGTTGCTGCAAAGGACATGATTTCTTTCTTTTTTATGGCTGTGTAGTATTCCACATGGTGTATATGTACTACATTTTCTTTATCCGTTTCACTGTGGATGTGCATCTAGGTTGATTCCATGTCTTTGCTATTGTGAATAGCACTGTGATGAACATACAAGTGCATGTGTCTTTTTGGTAGAATGATTTTTCTTTTGGATGTATACCTAGTAATGGTATTGTTGGGTCAATTGGTAATTTTGTTTTAAGGTCTTTAAAAAAAAAAAAAAAAAAAAAAGAAATCTCCAAACTGTCTTCCACAGTGGCTGAGCGAATTTACATTCCCACCAACAGCATAAGTATTTCCTTTTCTCTGCAGCCTCAGGTTGGGCATTTTTATAAGTGCTTTTCCCATAGCCAAACCAAGTCTAAAACATCATTATTATTATTATTATTATTATTATTATTAATTATTTGAGATGGAGTCTCGCTCTGTCACCCAGGCTGGAGTGCAATGGCACAGTCTTGGCTCACTGCAACCTCCACCTCCCGGGGTCAAGTGATTCTCCTGCTTCAGCCTCTGGAGTAGCTGGGATTACAGGCACCTGCCACCACACCTGGCTAATTTTTGTGATTTTAGTAGAGCTGGGCTTGGCCATGTTGGCCAGGCTGGTCTCAAACTCCTGATTTTGTGATCTGCCCACCTCGGCCTCCCAAAGTGCTGAGATTACAGGCGTAAGCCAGTGGCCGGCCGATGTATTTTTTTTTTTAAGGATATTTTTGGCTTTATCAAACAAAGTTTGGCTCTATATAGGATAAGTTAAAGCAAATGATTCCTCTAGGCCAGCGGTTCTTAACATTTTGGAGGAGGCAATGTGCCCCTTAGAATATCTGATGAAAATTTTGACCCCTCATCTCAAGAAATAATGTACATATATATGCCCAATGTCATACAATGTCAGAGGTATGAAAAGTGCCAGGTAAAAATTCCTATCCTAGTAACTCACAATCTGAAGCAGAGTATTACTAGCAGTGACACACATAATAAGGACAGTTTCATTTCTGGCATAAAATATACATGATTATAATTCAGTTTATTGAGCACCTGCTTTGTTCCAGCAACTGCACCATTTATACACATTGTTCCATTTGTAGTTTTAAGGATAAAGAAATTAGTGTATATTTAACAATATAACATTTTGGAATTGTGTGCTTTTTTCAATGATCTGTATTAGCACAAAGAATCAGCAATTGATATATTTCTCAAAGCAAATTGCCACCAAATCTAATTTTTGCCTTAGAAATAAATCTCTGTAAAGGGCTACTAGCCCTTGCTTTCTTCTTACAGGCTCAAAAAGTGGTTATGAGATGTATGTAGTGGTTCTGAAAACCCAGAGAAATTGAACAGTATATCATTTGGACTATTTATATTGTTCTCATTGGTCAAAGCCATTGGTGTGCTTTCTTTCAGCAGGCTATAACAAATTGTTTTTTGTTCAAAGAAAGGTTGGCCCAATGTTTCAATTAGGTAATGCTGAGAAAATTTCCACATGCATTTGACTAACTGTGACATTTCCTTCAATAGGCATGTGTTGTAGGAACAAGACTGGGGGATGGAGTATTCCTTGCAGATGGTTTCACTGATTGCAGAACTAACTACAGGCTGGTTTGATATATGTTCCCTGAAGACAGAATTAGGACACTTTACCACCTGACATATTTAACTTCTTTTGAAAATGATGCTAATTTGTCTTTTTTTTCTTTTTCACCCACACGCTTTTATAGGCAGGACTGATGAATTTACAACATTGAGCATGACCTCATTCTTCAAAGCAGAGCAGGCCCCTACCCAGTGCCCTTCAGCTCTCAGGACCTCATTCTTTAGCAATGTGGTACAGACGTTCACTGTGTTTGCTGAGTTTTTACCTCCTCCACATCCCCCAGCTCCCCACCCCTCCACATGCCTGAAGATGATCTTTCCAGACCTAATGATTTGGAAAATAAATATTACATGTGGGCTTCTTGACCTGACAAATTATTTTAAAATTAAATTCTTGATAAAGTTAAGAGACCCAGGTTTCAAAGGTTTAAGAAATAACAGGGAGGGAGAAATTTTCTTTGAGTGAAATAATCCCTCCTAAATACTTTGATCAAAATACTATTTATATTGTCTAGATTTGAGTCACAGCTCAATCCTTACTTGTCAGAGACCTTGGACAATTTCTCATCTGTCTTATATGGGTAGTGATGATACTGATGCTCTAAGGGAGTTTTGAGGAAAAATTGAGTTAATATTGTGAAGATCTTGGAACAGTGCCTGGGCACATAAAGAGTCCAGTATCCATGTTTGCAAAATATATATTTTAAAAGAGATAGATAAATAAAATATGTCTTCAGACTGGCATAAGAGGAAAGTTTAAAACATCAAATTTTATTTTTCCATTGAAGTCTAGTAAAATGTATTGGAGATTTTCAAATTTCTTATATTTAAATTTAGATTTAATAAGATGCAAAAATATGAAGGACTTTGCAGCATGAATCACCTGTGCTAAATTATACAATACATTTTTTAAATGAATGTGATTACAAACATTTCAGAATTGAATCTAAATTTTGCCTTAAACATGTATTTTAATTTTGACAGTTGCATGATTAATGGTGAATTTCATCTTATTAGCAGTCTCAGCTGAGAGACTAGGAATTCAAGAATTATTTAACAATAAGAGAGAAAATATTTCTTTGCTAAACTGGAAACATCTTTCAGATTTCATTTGGTAGATTCTATTAAGGATAAGGATGAGGGGATCAATGTTCTCTGTGCTGTTTTAATAAATTAGTAGCAAAGGACAAAGATATTACCTATGTTTTATCAGGAATGAGGCATAACCGTAATGTAATTTAATTATTTTGTGTCCATAATCTCTAAAAAGTACTATTATTCTAGAAGACTATAAACTTGTTCATATATTATAATAAACTAAATGAGAAAATGAGTCTTAGCCTACATAATTTCAACCAAAACTGCTAAACTCTTCCTCACTTTTTTGAAATCAGATTTCATTCCAAATGACTTTTAGATATTTCCCAAATGCTAATACGTCTTCACAGATTAGAGTATTGTCCCTCCTGAGAACATTTAGATGCACTGCATCTGATAATTATTTAGCACTTATTGTGTGTTAGGTTCTATTCCAATTGCTTTCCACTTATTCACTCAATTCTCAAAACTAAACCAAACACTTAAAAGGTAGATACTTTAATAATTCCCATTTCACAGATGGAGAAATGGAGGCACAAAGAACTTGCCAAGGTCACATAGCTTGTAAGTAGCAGAAACCATTTTTGAACCCGGACATCCTGGTTCCAGAGCACTGCTAATTACAAGCTATGAGCCACTCTATGACATACTAAAACAGGATTGTTAAAGTAAGTACAGTTGACCATTGCATAACACAGGATTCAATTACATGGGTGTAGTTATAAGCGGATTTTAAAAAATAAATATATTGAAAAATTTTTTGAAGATTTTGTGACAATTTGAAAAAACTCACAAACCATCTGGTCTAGAATCATCAAAAAACAAGAAAAAGTTAGGTATGTCATTAATGCATAAAACATGTAGATCCTAGTCTATTTTATCACTTACTGCCATAAAATATATACAAATCTGTTATAGAAAGTTAAAATGTATCAAAATGTACCAAACCCTTACCGTACATGGTGCCATTCCCAGTCCAGAGAAGTATAAACAAATGTGAAGATGTAGTATTAAATCAAAACTCCATAGAATGAACTGTAGTATGTACTGTGCTACTGTAATAATTTTGTAACCGGTTATTGCAGTGAGCTCAACTGTTGCAAGTATCCATGTAAAATGTCAACTGACACTAATCATCTCTATATGAGGAGTTTAACTCTCCAGTAAATCATGCGTCACAGTAAGAAGTGATCTCTCTTTCTTTCTAATTTGGGTGCCCTTTATTTCTTTCTCTTGCCTAATTGCTGAGACCAGGACTTCCAGAATTACAGTAAATAAAAGTTGTAAAAGTGGGCATCCTTGTCTTGTTCTAGTCCTTAGAGAAAAGGCCTTTAAATTTTCTGCTCAGTATAATGTTAGCTGTGGGCTTGTCATTTATGACCTTTATTATTTTGAGGTATATTCATTCTACATACATTTTGATAAGGATTTTTATCATAAAAAGATGTTGATTTTTTTTATTTTTTATTTTTATTTATTTATTTATTTATTTATTTATTTATTTATTTATTTGAGACAGAGTCTTGCTCTGTCACCAGGCTGGAGTGCAGTGATACAATCTTGGCTCACTACAACCTCCAACTCCCTGGTTCAAGAGATTCTCCTGCCTCAGCCTCCTGAGTAGCTGGGATTACAGGCATGCGCCAGCATGCCCAGCTAATTTTTGTATTTTTAGTAGAGACGGGGTTTCACCATGTTGGCCAGGATAGTCTCAATCTCCTGACCTCGTTATCCTCCTGCCTTGGCCTCCCAAAATACGGAGATTACAGATGTGAGCCACCGCGTCCGGCCTAGAGATGTTGAATTTTATCAAATGCTTTTTCAGCATTGAAATAATATGGTTTTCATTCTTGATTGTGTTAATGTAACGTATCACGTTTATTGATTTATGTTCACAGATGACGTGATCTTATACCTAGAAAAACCTAAATACTCTATCAAAAAACTTAGAGTTGATAAAGAAATTCAGTTCTGTTCCATTGATCTATATCTCTGTTTTGGTACCAGTACCATTCTGTTTTGGTTACTGTAGCCTTGTAGTGTTTGAAGTCAGGTAGCGTGATGCCTCCAGCTTTGTTCTTTTGGCTTAGGATTGACTTGGCAATGCGGGCTCTTTTTTGGTTCCATATGAACTTTAAAGTAGTTGTTTCCAATTCTGTGAAGAAAGTCATTGATAGCTTGGTGGGGATGGCATTGAATCTATAAATCACCTTGGGCAGTATGGCCATTTTCACGATATTGATTCTTCCAACCCATGAGCATGAAATGTTCTTCCATTTGTTTGTATCCTCTTTTATTTCATTGAGCAGTGGTTTGTAGTTCTCCTTGAAGAGGTCCTTCACGTCCCTTGTAAGTTGGATTCGTAGGTATTTTATTCTCTTTGAAGCAATTATGAATGGGAGTTCACTCACGATTTGGCTCTCTGTCTGTTATTGGTGTATAAGAATGCTTGTGATTTTTGTACATTGATTTTGTATCCTGAAACTTTGCTGAAGTTGCTTATCAGCTTAAGGAGATTTTGGGCTGAGACAATGGGGTTTTCTAGATGTACAATCATGTCATCTGCAAACAGGGACAATTTGACTTCCTCTTTTCCTAATTGAATGCCCTTTATTTCCTTCTCCTGCCTAATTGCCCTGGCCAGAACTTCCAACACTATGTTGAATAGGAGTGGTGAGAGAGGGCATCCCTGTCTTGTGCCAGTTTTCAAAGGGAATGCTTCCAGTTTTTGTCCATTCAGTATGATGTTGGCTGTGGGTTTGTCATAAATAGCTCTTATTATTTTGAGATACTTACCAACCAAAAAGAGTCCAGGACCAGATGGATTCACAGCCAAATTCTACCAGAGGTACAAGGAGGAACTGGTACCATTCCTTCTGAAACTATTCCAATCAATAGGAAAAGAGGGAATCCTCCCTAACTCATTTTATGAGGCCAGCATCATCCTAATACCAAAGCCTGGCAGAGACACAACAAATAAAGAGAATTTTAGATGAATATCCCTGATGAACATTGATGCAAAAATCCTCAATAAAATGCTGGCAAACCGAATCCAGCAGCGCATCAAAAAGCTTACCCACCATGATCAAGTGGGCTTCATCCCTGGGATGCAAGGCTGGCTCAACATACGAAAATCAATAAATGTAATCCAGCATATAAACAGAACCAACGACAAAAACCACATGATTATCTCAATAGATGCAGAAAAGGCCTTTGACAAAATTCAACAACGCTTCATGCTAAAAACTCTCAATAAATTAGGTATTGATGGGACGTATCTCAAAATAATAAGAGCTATTTATGACAAACCCACAGAGCCCTCAGAAATAATGCGACATATCTACAACTACCTGATCTTTGACAAACCTGACAAAAACAAGCAATGGGGAAAGGATTCCCTATTTAATAAATGGTGCTGGGAAAACTGGCTAGCCATATGTAGAAAGCTGAAACTGGATCCCTTCCTTATACCTTATACAAAAATTAATTCAAGATGGATTAAAGACTTACATGTTAGACTAAAACCATAAAAACCCTAGGAGAAAACCTAGGCAATACCATTCAGGACATAGGCATGGGCAAGGACTTCATGTCTAAAACACCAAAAGCAATGGCAACAAAAGCCAAAATTGACAAATGGGATCTAATTAAAGAGCTTCTCCACAGCAAAAGAAACTACCATCAGAGTGAACAGGCAACCTACAAAATGGGAGAAAATTTTTGCAACCTACTCATCTGACAAAGGGCTAATATCCAGAATCTACTATGAACTCAAACAAATTTACAAGAAAAAAACAAACAACCCCATCAAAAAGTGGGCGAAGGATATGAACAGACACTTCTCAAAAGAAGACATTTATGCAGCCAAAAAACACATGAAAAAATGCTCATCATCACTGGCCATCAGAGAAATGCAAATCAAAACCACAATGAGATACCATCTCATACCAGTTAGAATGGCCATCATTAAAAAGTCAGGAAACAACAGGTGCTGGAGAGGATGTGGAGAAATAGGAACACTTTTACACTGTTGGTGGGACTGTAAAGTAGTTCAACCATTGTGGAAGTAAGTGTGGCGATTCCTCAGGGATCTAGAACTAGAAATACCATTTGACCCAGCCATCCCATTACTGGGTATATACCCAAAGGACTATAAATCATGCTGCTATAAAGACATATGCACATGTATGTTTATTGCGGCACTATTCACAATAGCAAAGACTTGGAACCAACCCAAGTGTCCAACAACCATAGACTGGATTAAGAAAATGTGGCACATATACACCATGGAATACTATGCAGCCATAAAAAATGATGAGTTCATGTCCTTTGTAGGGACATGGATGAAACTGGAAATCATCATTCTCAGCAAACTATCGCAAGGGCAAAAAACCAAACACCGCATGTTCTCACTCATAGGTGGGAATTGAAAAATGAGAACACATGGACACAGGATGGGGAACATAACACTCGGGGGACTGTTGTGGGGTGGGGGCAGAGGGGAGGGATAGCATTAGGAGATACACCTAATGCTAAATGACGAGTTAATGGGTGCAGTACACCAACATGGCACATGTATACATATGTAACAAACCTGCACATTGTGCACAGTACCCTAAAACTTAAAAGTATAATAGTAATAATAATAAAAGAAATTCAGTTAAGTTGCAGGGTACAAAATCAACATAAAAAAATCAATGACATTTATAGATGCCAACAGCAAACAACCTGAAAAAGAAATCAAGAAGACAATCCCATTTATAATAGCTACAAAAAATATAAAATAACTAGGAATCAATCTAACTAAAGAAATGAAAGTTCTGTACAAGGAAAACTATAAAACTCTGATAAAAGATGTCACAAAAAATGGAAAGATATTCCATGCTCATGGATTGGAAGAATTAATATTGTTAAAATGACAATATTTCCCAAAACGGTTTACAGATTCAATGCAATCCGAAGTAAATACCAATGACGTTCTTCACAGAAATAGAAAAACAATCCTAAAATTTATATGGAACCAAAAAAGATCCTGAATAGCCAAAGCAATACTTGGTAAAAAGAACAAAACTGAAGACATCACACTACATGACTTCCAAACTAACTACAAAGCTATAGTAACAAAAACGTCATGGTACTGGCATAAAAACGTATGTGTAGACCAATGGAGCAGAATAGAAAACCCAGCTATAATCCAAGCATTTACAGCCAATTCACTTTCACTTAAGATGCCACAAACATATAATGGGGAAAGGACAGTCTTCAATAAGTAGTGCTGGGAAAACTGGATAACTATATGCAGAAGAATTAAACTAGACCCCTATTTCTCATATGCAAAAATCAAATCAAAATGCAATAAAGGCTTAAATCTGAAACCTGAAACTATAAAACTAGCAGAAGAAAACATCAGAAAAGTGCTCCAGAAAATTGGTCTGAGCAAAGATTTTTTTGTATAAGACCTTAAAACCCCAGACAACGAAAGCAAAATTAGACAATCAGGATTACATCAAGCTAAAAAGCTTCTGCACAACAAAGGAAACAATCAACGAAGAGAAGAGATAACCTACAAAATGGGAGAAACTCCTTGCAAAGTGTCCATGTAACAAGGATTCAATAACTAAAATATGTAAGGAACTCAAACAACTCAACAGCAAAAAAAAAAAAAAATCTGATTTTAAAGTAAGTAAAAGATCAGAAAAGACATTTCTCAAAGAAGAGATACAAATGGCCAACAAGGATGTGAAAAAATGTTCAACATAATAACCATCAGAGAAATGCAAATCAAAATCCCGATGGCATATTATCTTACTCCAGTTAAAATGGCTTTTATCAAAAAGACACTAACAGATGCTGACAAGAATGTGGAGAAAGGGGAACTCTGGCACACTGTTGGTGGGAATGTAAATTAGAACAGCCACTATGGAGAACGGTATGGAGGTTCCTCAAAAAAGTAAAAATAGAACTACCAGATGATCCATCAAGCCCACTGTTGAGTATATATCCAAAAGAAAGTCAACATATGTAAGAGATATTTGTACTCTCCTATTTATTGCAGCGCTATTCACAATAGCCAAGATATGGAATCAACCTAAGTGTCTGTCACAGATGAGTGGATAAAGAAAACATGGTATTATACACAATGGAATATTATTCAGCCATAAAAAAGAATGAAATCATGTAATTTGCAGCAGCATGAATGGAACTGGAGGCCATTATATTAAGTGAAATAAGCCAGGCACAGAAAGACAAATGTTGCATGTTCACGTTAATATATGTGAGCTAAAAAAAATACATCTCATGAAGATTGAGAGTAGAGTGATGGTTACCAGAAGGCAGAAATGATAGAGAGAAGGAGAAGGATGGAAGGAAAAAAAGAATATAACAATACTTATTACCACTGAACTGTATGCTTAAGAATAATAAAGACAGTAAATTTTATATGCGTATTTTATCTAAATAAAAAAATAAAATGTGATCTCTCATAGCTCTTGCATATTTTTATTGTGTTTAGTGCAATACTGTAAGCTTGAATAACACAAGGCCACCCATACAAAGTGCCACCACTAATGACGCTAGAAGTGCTCCCAAGAAACAGAGAAAAGTCATGATATAACAGAAAAAGTTGAATTGCTTGATATGTATTGTCAGTTGAATATGTGTTAATCAATTGTTTATGTTGTTAGTAAGGCTTCAAGTCAATAGTAGGTTATTAGTAATTATGTTTCTGGAGATTCAAAAGTTATACTTGGATTTTTGACTGCCTGGAGGATTGGCATTACTAACCACCACCCCTCTTCTTACCTCCTGTTGTTCAAGGGTCAACTATATATACTTTACATATAGTTTTGGCTCCAAGAGTTAATTTGTAGGTTATTGTTTGGAACTTGTCATTAATTTCTGGTGGGTGTATAGAAGTAAATTTACAAATGAGGTTAGATTTTAGGTAAGCCTTTAAAAGCCCACTTAATATACGATATCATTAATATAGTGACGGGGGCAGTCATAAGACAGGGGTCGAGTACACCAGGGAGCCCTGCAACAATTACATGTAGGGAAAAGGTTTGAGGGGTCAACACTGTTAATGGGGAAGATACCAGTAGAGGAGGGTGTGCACAACGGGGCGTGTTACTAGCTGTAGGGTTGACCAATAGCTCTGTGGCCAGTAGCCAGGTTCATAGTTAGGCCATTTGTGAGTCTTATGTTCCAATGTCGCACTGAACTTTAGGAGGATCTTTGACATCTAACAACTCACCCTGCATATCAGTAAACCTCAATAATTTGCCAAAGTCCACCATCAATAACTGACCAAAGTTCATTGCCAGTCAATGGCAGAGTAAGGATGAGAACTCATGAATCAGGTATCAAACCCACTGGCAGTTTTTAGTTGTGCCTTAAGTAGAAAGGCTATCGGCATCCAGACTTCAACATGGTTCTTGAGTTCCTGGAAATGAATAAAATGAGTAAAATGAATGCAGAATTGCCAATTAACTGACAATTTACACTCCCTGGCTGAAAAAGGTCCCCATTTCTTTTTTAGAATATTCTTTAGAATATTGACTTAGCTCTTCTATACCCTTACTGGTTAAATCTTAGTGGCATTGTCTTGATATCACAAAATATAAAAACTGTAAAAAATTTTTTGATGAAAGGGATGCATTATATACACAATTATAATTCGTTACTTTAATAACCCTCCTTCAGTGATATCTCCAAGGATGAGACCTACATTGGCAATCTGCAGATCTTCAATAGCCAATCAGCAAATAGGAAGTAATTATTGGGTCATGGTATCAACATATAAGAGGTAATTGTTATATTAAGTTCTGCTGCTGTTTAAGGGTTTGCATGTTTGTTAGAAATTAAACAAATACATTTGACTGAGGCAATATTGGTACAGAATGAAAAAATAATGATTTGTGTAAAGCCCCCAAAATAGCCTGCACTGACTGGGAGTCTTTGACATCCTCTTTCCCATGCAAAGTCCATCTGTGATCACAATAACCCCAGTCTGGCATTCAGCCCTCCCTGCCAACTGGACACATGCCGCTGATGAACAGCTTCTCACCCCCTTTCATAACCAGAGCACAAATATTAGATGAATTTCCTTTGAACCTTGCTTCCTCTTGGCTCTTAACACAGTCTTGCTCCTTAGAAGAAACATTTCAGGTTCTGGGAGCCACAGAGTCCCTTATTAATCATCTTTTTTTTTCTGATGGAACAAATATTAAAAAAAATTTTATATTTCTCCAAGGTAATAGATACTGTGTATCATGATTGGAAAAGATGTCCCACTTCTTAAATATTTAATTAGAATCTGTCACTGCAGTATATGGAATATTAACCATCTAGCCCTTAAAAAGAGTACTAAGGTTTCTCTGCATAACAATAATACTATTAATAAGAAACGATAGTCATTTTCTATTTGATGCTTTTTCCGAGAACTTATTTCTTTAGACACTTTCATGTGTAACTAGCCAGACAACAGCCAATCCATATTTAAATAACTCTGTGTAATAAAATAATGTTTTCCATGTTAAGAGGAAAGATTCCAGAATGTTATATTCTTTTTAATGCCATTATCCAGTTAGAACACTTTTAACCATAATAATAATAATTTCCAGCTATCCCAAATCCTAAAATAAAGTGCCAACCCCCCAAAATATGTTTCGTTACTGAAACATGTGTAAACAATTATGAATATCTAAACCATACTGGTATTGGTTTTCAGACTCTCTCCAAAACTGTAGGGAAAAAATGCCCCTAATGAGTATGTTGATAAATATATTCGACTTCAAAAGTTGCTTTTGCAGACCCAGAGAATAAAGATTTCACTCTTTATTGGGTATGTAAAAAAATGGTATAAATTTTAGATTTTACATTTCAGAAAGAGAAAAAGACAGCTACACAATTTACTCTTCTGATTTGTAAAACTCAAGTTTATTCAAAACTGCAGGAGAATCTGCGAGTGGGGAGTGATCAATTGGAGTTGAGATTATAATTTGAGGGAGATCAATGAGGGCCTCTGACTTGATCAGAAGTGTTTTTGTTTACCTCTTCAAAAAATTGAATAGAAGTACATGGATTTGTTATGCCAGGTACATGGATTCATTATGATAAGAAAGAATTTGAAGTTAGATATGTATTTAAATATTAAAATGTTTAGTTCAAAAGTATTTTTAAATGAACCTACTTCTTATTGTTACCGAAAGAAGCAATCCCAATCTTATTCAAATTCTATTTTAAATGGCATGGATTCCCCGACCCATTAGCACAATATTGTTCAAGATGGTGAAATAATTGTGGTATCTTTTTAAAAACTCTACAATTAGTTAACACTCTGTTCTTGTATATTACTCTCGTCTCTCTCCCTCACTCGCACACATACATGCACACACACAAACACACACATGGTAAACTTCTCCAGGCCAAAGCCTAGGTCTCTTATCATCCTCACTTAGCACAATGCCTGGAAAGTTCTTAATATCTGTAAAATTAAATGATACTGTTCAAACCAAATACAAAATTAAATACATGCCCTATTTTAAAAGTTATGATCTAGGTTACATTAATATGGCATTCTTGAAAAATGTTAAAATGAATGATTACATTTATGGGGTTTTTTTGCATATATAATTTTTAAATTGTTTTAGCTTTGTGTTTTGAAATAATACTGAACTTATGAGTTGAAAAACAATATAACCAATTCCTATACACTTTACATCCAGATTCACCAAATTGTTTTTATTTAATTTTTATTTATTTAATTTTAAATGTTTATGGATACATAGTAGGTATATGTATTTATGGGGTACATGAGATTTAAAAATGCTAAATGCATCATTACATCACTATTACATTATATCACTATGACATTACATCACTACTGCATCAGAATAGTGTTGATATCCCTGTGCATGAGGGTTGTATGAGTACAGTTCCTCTTCTCCTTATCTCGGTAAAAGAAGGCCTCCTTCTTAGCCTCAGACTTTCATATATTTGGCTGCAAGAGAGATATGAGGGGATAAATAGAAAGAAGAGGGGAACTTTGGGGAATGTATTGTTCATGAAGAGAGACTATGTCCCCCCAACCCGCTCCCAGAGGGGGAAGGGAGAGGGGCCCATGATTTCTCCTCTTAAGGTAATCACCTGTGAAGCTTAGAGATGACTTCAAGAGGGAGAGAAAGTTGCTTGTTTACCTGGCTGAATATCTGCATAGTAACAGGGTCTGAGGAATGGCCTTGTACTGCCAGAAAGGGAGAAAGAACCTGCTGAGATACTGCTGCTGGAAAGGTTCGCCAGGCTAGGAAGGGGCAAGGAGCAGTCCCCTGAGTTCTCAGGAATTCGAGGTAGAGGTATATCCGTCCCAGGCCACAGTCCCCAGAGTTAAAGCTGTAGAAGGTAGAAGAAATGCGGTTCTGTATGTAGGCTTCTCAGGGACCCAGCAGGAGATGAAACGACACCTGAGGCTTTTAATCAGGATCAACTGGAAAAGGTAGCTGAGCCTCTCAGTGCTCCAGACAACTGCCTCAACATCATGGCTTTTTTGAGGCTACCCCCCAACAATGAGACAATGAGCGAGGTCAACAGGGATGACCCCTAAAAGAGATTTATTTTGCCATCTTCTCCCACCTTAGAAGGAAAAAATTTAGGAAAGTTATGAGGGAACGGACCCCATTCACCACCTCCAACCCTTCAGTGTTATTTTATTGCTGTGCAACAAATTACCACAAATATCGCAACTTAAAACAACATCCATTCACTAGGTCACGTTTGGTAGCTTAGAAATCCAGGGGCAGTGGGACAGTGTTCTCTGCTCAGAGCTCAAAATCTAAAATTAAAGTGTTGGCCAGGCTGAATTCTTGTCTGGAGCCTCTGGGGAAGAGCCCACTGACAAGCTCACTGGGGTTGCTGGCAGAATTCCCTTACCTGCAACTGGAGGGCTGAGGTCCTTGTTTCCTTACAAGCTGCCAGTCCAGGACTGCTCTCAGGTCCCAGAGGCTGTCCACATTCCTTGCCACCTGGTTCCTTTCATCTCCTAAGCCAGCAATGGGGACTCTCACAGCTTGAATCTCTCTCCCAGGATTTTTCTCTTTCTGTCTTCCCTGTCTCTGACCTCTAGACCCAGATTTTAGCTCCCTAATTTAAGGTCAACTGATTTGGGAATTTAATTACATGTGCAAAATCCCTCCAGGCAATACCTAGATTAGTGTTTGCTTGAATAACTGGAGGAAGAAGGATATACATCAAGAGCCAGGAAGAAAAAGAGCTATCTCAGAATTAGACCTGTCATACTTCTCTGCCTACCATAAAGTGTGGGAGCTGCAAATCTACATTTCCCTGGGGGAAAGCTTTGGATCAAAATGAGAATAAGGTTTTAGTGAAAATGAGACTTTTAATAACTGACAATTACTAAAGTGTAATGATACAGGATTTTAGTATCATGAAGGGAACCAGATCCATTAAGAAAGGGGGTAGGTTTGTCAACATAGCAGGATAGTAGCAGTTATTAAAAAAATTATTTCTCATTTATTTATTTACCTTAGAAGTTGAGATTCTTCAGTTAAAACTATTATCTATGATTGGATCAACCTCACACAGTAGAGCAGTCTATTGTAGTAAATGCCTACACTGTTCTTGTCAGATTTTATCACTTTAATGTATAAGACAACCATATGTGATGGGCACTATCATCACAGAAAACAAGTGGCAGACCTGGGACTTAAGTACATAAAGTGTTGCAAACACAAATCTTTTCAGACATGGCTAATATAAATGACAGAATTAGGCCAAGTGTAGGCAATAGGAACTGGTGAGGACTATGGCTAAGTGGAAAGCATATGCCCTGTTAAATGTGAACAGCAACTGCTCAGCTCAAGATATTTGCTGCTACTTTAGAAGGATGATTCAGTATTGTGGAATCTCCCAATTCTTCCAAAGAAACCTAACAGTTGAATTTTAATGGAAAACTTCTCAAGTTTTACATATTGATAACTAATTTTTAAAAGGGAAGCCTCTGTAAAGCAAACAAGTAAATAAAATTCTGTGATCAGATTCCACACAGAGAACATCAGTTCATGTCTTCTGGTGTAATCCAATGCACTCATACCATAAATGATAAACTTAATGTGTGTGTGGGAGGAAGGATGGTAATTGAAGAAAAGGGATATAATGACTAGAACAATTTATGTTGTTAATTCAAAAAAACCTACTTTGATTTGTTTTTTAAAATAAAGAGGATTTACTAGCAGATTTCATTGAAAAAATCCAGATAGTCCAAGCTCCAGATGAAGTTTGATTCAGTACTTAAACAATGTCATCTGTTTCCTCTCCATCTCACTGACGTGTATTTTAGTTGTTACTTCACCCTCAGACTCTACATGGGAGCCTTCAGGCAACTGCAGGTTCTCTCAGACGTCCACATGGCTGTGGTCATGCCGAACTTCAAAACCTCACATCTCTTTCCTGGGAGTTCCTGCAAAATATGCATAAATATTATTATCACTGATTGGATTTTGTACCCAACTACTTACTACTGCTTGATTTAAGCCAATGAAGTCTAACCCTAGAACTGGTAAGAGGCCAGTTCCTCCGAACCTCATAGCTAAGCATAAACAACAATCAATTCCCAAAGGAAATTAGAAATACTCTTTTAAGAAAGACAGATGCTGGCAAACAAACAACAAAGTCTACCTGAGGTTTATCTTCTGAATATCTCCTCCAGTTCTAGGACTTAAAAGATGTCTATGAAATATCTACTTCCAGTCTCAACTCTCCTCATGGGCTCCAATCCATTTATCCAACTGCATTTGAACCACTTTTACTTAGATAACCAACCTTCAATCAAACATCGCTAATGTCATTTCATCATTTCTACCCCACTCCTCAGAACATTCTATTACATCTAATTTCTTAGTCAATGTTCTTGTGCAGGAAATAGAAACCAATTCCGGCTAACCTAAGCAGAAAAGGAACTTTATTCAAAACATATCTGGTAGCTTACAGAATTGAGCTATTGTGGGAAGACTATAGAAGCAGAAAATAGACAGGAATCAAGGGAAATAGGAGGAGCTGCAGGCAAAGTACCACCCCGACTCCCACTGTCACTGGACACACTCTCTTCTCCACAGCCTACAGGCTGCTGCTTCTGCCTTTGCTGCTGAACCTCAAGGCCATGAACAATTTCTAAACTCTCCCATCTTGTTTGTGTCATTTGTTCCAAATTTGAAATCTTAGGGTGGGGCATCCAGTTAGCCACATTTAAATCACATGTTATTGTTCTGCTCACTAGACAGAGCAGGATTACTTGGATTTATAGTATAGGATTCCCTCTAAATAAGGGAGGGTTGAACAATGGGCCATGAAGAAATGACAAATGTCCTGAATTCTTATATTTTATGGAGCCTCACAGCAAGACAGCTACCAGTTCAATATAAATAAGTCCGTTCTCATACCCATAGCTCTCCAAAAATAAAATAAATATGCCCTCTCAATGGGCAATATGTTTGTCTTTAAAGTATCCAAAGAGTAGACTCATTGACCACTTGGTGGCAATATTAAAGAAAGAATTCAGGCATCACAGGTTTGGATAGACCAAATGATTTTTTAAAACCTCAATAATCTAAACATTTTAAATCAATATCAGGTAAGAAGTATGTCCTCAGTCCCAGTTTACTGCTAGGTGCTCTGCTCTTTCTTCCACTATTTGTGTGTTTGTAAATATTAAGGAACAAAAGCTCAGGACATCAAAATCTGATCTGAGGGCCCTAATGAGACCTTGTGATCACTTCCTTTTCCAGATGCCCCAGGGCATGGCCCACTGCTGGATACTTGGCCCAGGATTTAAAGGCGCTGTGTGCCACTGTGGATTTGGGAGATTATATCCACAATTTGCCACCCAATTCCTCTCTGATATAGTACACTTCTTTAGTTCACTTCTTAAGTTTCATCTAGGCCTTAAGTGTTTCTGACTGGTTATGAGCAATGTAGCAACTGAGGAATCCCCTCCCTGAAAGACAGTGGGACTATGTTGACCAGTGTACTGGTTTCACTTTCTTTCATTTCTCTCTTGTCACTGCTTTTCCTCATCCTAGTGATTCTCAAGCTTAAGCATGCATTGAAATTTCCCAGAGGGCTTACTAAAACACAGACTGCTGGCTTCAACCCCAGGTTCCCACTCAGTAGGTTTAAGATGGGGCTCAAGAATTTGCATATCTAATGACTTTCCAGCTGATGCTGATGCCATGCCTCTTGTCCCCAAACTGCACTTTGAGAACCGTTGGCTTTTACTACCCCTAAGCTGATGCCTTTTCTTTTTCATATAAAAAGCACCTGCTTTTACCATTATGTAGCTGAGGTGCATTCTCTTTTCAATACATTTCTTCCGTATTCCATTTATTTGATAGGAAAGACTATTTCTTTACCTCTCAAAATACCTGTCTTTGTGTGTGAAAAGACTAAATTTCAAGTAATGTCACCAAGGAGATAGTTTTATCAGAGAATAAAATAAACAACTTTTAGTGGTACTTCCCATAACTTGACTTCTAATCCTATATTGTCCACTCTGTATTCTTTATGACATAAATGTGTCTTCATTTTCTCAACTTTTCTAACTCTTCTATAAGTGATTCTGAACATAAAAGGTATTTTTCTAAGTTTCTTCTTAAACTCTCTGAAATTTTAACATCCATTCATTATTTTCTTACAAAATTACTATATTTCTTAAGTTTTATTTGCCCTTGTTAAACATAATTTAAATCTATAAAAACAAAAAGGAACAAAAAAAAAAGAAAAGTAATATCAAACATCAGATAAAAGACCTGCCAAAGTAGTATATGTTGTATATAAACTTCACTTAAGTATCCAGTATATAAACTTCACTTAAGTATCCAGTGTTTTTTCTTGTTTATTTTTGTTGTTGTTGTCTGTAACTGTTTTTGAGAAAGCAGTGTCTAAAAGCAAAAGTAAATTTCCTTTTCTCAAACTTTAAAAATTAAAAACTCATTAACTGACCAGTAATGAAAATAAAGGGTCTGTTCATTAATGACCAAATTCATGTTTAAGGACACAATTTTGTATGAGTAGCTTCAAATAATCTTTACCCCAGTCTTCCTACTATTCAATCATGAAAGAGTGATAATATGTTTAGTAATCATTTGACCAAGTCATACATCATTAAATATGTCCTTTTCTTAGAATTAACACCCTCTATACTTTAATTTCCTTTCCTTTCATTCTGTCTCCAATCTTTAGAGACCTCATCAGAGTTCACAATATGTCCCCACCCTACTTCAGTCCCCTGGATGATTAACTACCACTAAGTCTGAAGTTTCTAAATTGTTATTTTTCTTCTTTTTGGCGTATGTGGGGGGAGAGGTAAAATTTTTACAATCCAGAGAAAGACGATATATTTTAAGATTGGAACTGATAAAGATCAAGCATTTCTTTTGATTCTGGCTTTCATTTAAATCATTTGTATTCTGATAATTTGTTAGCTTTCTAAATGGTCTCTTCAGCATCAAACTAAAGTATGATTGGATGTATTTGTGGCTTTTATAAACTCTATACTATTGAGGGTCATCCAAGTTTTAGAAACATTATAATGTATGTGGCTATTTTGACAAATCAACATCCTTCTTATTGAATCAGTTTAATATATCTGATTTTGCTCACTTTAGAACGCTAATTATGTAAACACAACCTACCCACCAGCTCTGCCACAAGGGCCTGTTTGAGTGCATGGCAAAAAAAAAATACATTTCACCAGAAGACCACGTTCTGTATGTTATTCAATAAGATACATGGATTGGGTGTGGCATCAGAAGATTTGAATCTTTGTGCTAGCTTTATCGCTTATTACCACAATGACACTGAGCAAGCCACTTAAGTTCTCGGAAAATTGCTATGATATGTAAAATGGACATAATTTATACTCGCCCCAACCTATTTCCCTGGATTGTTATTAAGAATAAAATGGTAATGGATGCAAAAGACTTCTGCAAGTTATGAAGTATTATACAGATGAGACATATTGTATTATATTTACTTATATATTAGACATACTGATATATTTTAAATGATTCCAGTTCATCCTTTTTTTGAATTTCAGCTAAATATACATTCTAACATCTCACTCAGGAAAAAGGCTCTTGTTTTCTTTGATAATAAACTGAAATATGTAACCAAAATTGTATGAGCCTGTATTGTAAAAACAACTCATGATGCTCTTCTCCCTGCCAGTTCCCAAAGGATATTTATCATTGAATTTTAAGAGGTAAAATTATTTTGGTTCTTCTTATCTTTGGAGTAATGCTGTTTTTCTCATTCCTTTTAAAGTTAAGAATCACGTAGCATTAAAAATATATACAGTAGGCTATGGTATTTTCCTAGATGCTACAAGAAATAAATGTAGAAGAAAGTTCTTGAATGTAAAAATTCCTAACTGTTAACAGATCGTGAAAATCAGCAACAACTGTTGTGCTGAGGATCATGATCTACAAGTAGAGGGCAGATAATTCCACTGAGATGAAAAGAGTGCGTCTGGTGTTTGAGCTGTGGCCACATTTGACTTTCATGTCCTTTTGGGACACGACACACTTTGTGGAAGAAGAAAGTTAATGCAGCTGCCTTCGCTAATCATTCAGTATGACCCAGCCCCTCAGGGAGGAAGGTAAAAACAGCTACACTCTGAGACCCACCAACCTTGCTGATTAACAGCAAATGCTGGTAAAGTGACCCTCTAAGTCTGTCTAGCCCATCAGGCCTAGAAATGTAATTTAGATGATTATCTCTATGCCCATTAAACCTTGTGACCTATTGCAGTCCGTTTGAAGTTGGCCTGCTTACACTTGTTAATAGGAAAAAAAAGAAGGATTAACTCAGAGGTCATGAAACCAGAGTGCAGCCAAGATGATGGCAAAAGAGCATAGGAAACCTTCCTTGGCCCCTGTAGAAGAGAGGAAGAATCCCGAGAATAAGGGGCTGCCAACAGAATTCATTTCTTTATGGAAAAAGGAGTTCTTTGGAATGCAACCAAGATTGAATCCTTCACCCTCCACTAGTTCTGGAGAGTTTTGTTTAATTTATAGGCATCATATTCTAACAAGGTGAGCAGTCATGTTTAAGATCATGGGATTGATGAAAGGCATCACAGCATAAAGTCTGCTTGAGAAACTTAATGAAGAGAATAGATGCATTGTCTGCATTCTATAACAATTTGAAACAGACACTGTAACATATTTGAGATATGATATAAAAGTTAAATCATTTTGTGTAAATTGTAAGGTCTGAAGGAAACTACTAGAACCCATTAATTTTAGTTTACCTTTTAAAGTCTTTTTTTTTTTTTTCTGTTGAGATGGAGTCTCGCTCTGTTGCCCAGGCTGGAGTGCAGTGGCGCGATCTCGGCTCACTGGAAGCTCCGCCTCCTAGGTTCACGCCATTCTCCTGCCTCAGCCTCCTGTGTAGCTGGGACTAGAGGCGCCCGCCACCACGCCCGGCTAATTTTTTTCGTATTTTTAGTAGAGACGGGATTTCACTGTGTTAGCCAGGATGGTCTCGATCTCCTGACCTCATGATCTGCCCGCCTCGGCCTCCCAAAGTGCTCAGATTACAGGTGTGAGCCACAGCGCCCGACCCAAAAGTCTATTGCTTTTAAACTTGAAAGAGCTGAGCTTAGTTCCTGAGGTCCTTGTTGGGCGCAGCTTCCCTATGTATGCAGAGCACTTCATTACTGGCTTTCATTCTGAACACCATCATAGCAGGAGGCTCTCTTACTGGTCAGAGCTTTAATATGCTAACATTGCTCAGATAAAATTTCTTATCAGCTGACCTCTTTACTTACTGGATATTTAAACTTTCACTTTAAGAAAACCTGAAATAATTTTTAAAACTTACAATTCTTAAAAAGTGAGTGACAAGGTCTTAATATTTTAAAAGTAGTCTTCTCTATCTAAAAAATCAAAACTTTGTATTCTCTTAAATATCACTTTTAACATATAATTTTATTTACTAAAACATGTTTCTGTGTAATTTTAATTTTTTAAAATTTTTAAATTGTTGTGGGTATGTAGTAGGTGTATATGGGGTACATGAGATGTTTTGATGCAGGCATGCCATATGTAACGATCACATCATGGAGAATGGGATCTCCAACCCTTCAAGCATTTAAAATTTGAGTTACAAAAAATCCAATTACACTCTTTAAGTTATTTTAAAATGTACAATTAAATTATTATTGACCATAGTCACCCTATTGTGATATCAAATACTAGGTCTTATTCATTCTATTTTTTTGTGTCCATTAACCATCCCCCACCTCTCCTCCAGCCCTCCACTACCCTTTTCAGCCTTTGGTAACCAACCTTCTACTCTCTGTGTCTATGAGTTCAATTGTTTTGATTTTTAGATCCCACAAATAAGTGAAAACATGGGATGTTTGTCTTTCTGTGAAATTTCTTAGAAACAAGACTATTTATAAAGATAGACACTTTAGTATGGCAAACTCTGAGAATGTTTCAGAGTTATAGGAAAAGGAAAAATCAAACAAATTTAGAACCTCAATGAAGACTTTACTGTATACATTTATAATGGCTGATAACAGGAACCTAATATTCAAATACAACATAAATATGTGTATATGCTTATAAAATATTCTAATGAAACAAATGTAATATTACAAGCTATTTAAAAATATGAAATGCAATTGATAGTTCAGAATGCATGTATAAATGAATATGTATACAAGTTTCAACATTAAGTAGGTTCCAAGTCACTGTATTTTATAAAACCATCAAACAAATTAACAAGCTGCCTATAGCTTTTGGAGATAAGTTAAATGAGCTAAAAATACATTCATAAGACAGTTTTAAAATGATTGGATGAAAAACTAAGTTCTATAAAGAAGGTAATTGGGAAAATTAACTTTAGGAAAAAGCAACTTTATTGAATATGAAATTTTTGATCCTATTTCTCGTTTTAAAAATGTATTTTTGTTTTTAATGGAATTTTCTGTTTTATATTAAGAATAGGATGGCATTGAATTAGATTTAGTTTTATTGGGAAGCAACAGATAATCTATGCTTTTTTGTTTCCATTAAGCTCTGATAATGATCAAAATATCATTTGATCATCTGATCATCTGATAATGATCAAAATATCATTTTGCTGAAATTTTTTACTTAAGAATATCATCGAATTTTGGTAGGCCACTGAGAATACTAATGGCTAAACTTTTAAATTTGCCACTCGTGTATCCCAGTGCCTGACATAATAAATATGCAATAAATATTTGTCGAATGAATGGATGATCTTATTGATCTGTGGCTAGTGAGTTCAGAGAGAAAAAGTGGCAACTAAAATGATTCTTTTCACTCTAAATTCAGGATAATAGTGCTGAAATGTGATTTCCCCCAGGGACTGATAAAATAATTTTGAGTTAATCTCTAAAGTACATTCAAATATTTTTTACATTGAAGGAACTGTGTTTGGATTTTTTTTTTCTTTAGCATAGACGGCTCCAATAATGCAAATGGTTTAATCAATGTCTGTGGGAGGAAATCACTTCTTCCTTTGATCCCCACCTTACACTTACACTTCCTTACACCTTACACTTCCCTATTTTACACGGACTACACCTTAGTGACACTTGCTTACATGCATATCTCCCCTATATTTTTCTTCCTTGTCTTGCCATGCCTGCCACCTCACAAAGCATGTGGTGTAAGGTCGATAGCCAGTGAATGTTTGTGGAGCATGTGAATGATGAAGAGTGAGTCCATATATAAGAAATCTGTCTAGTTTCTGCAGGGACTAACTCACTGCATCTCTCATCAGATGCTCTATGCTCAGTGGCATCAGACACATCATCAGGACATACTGGAATTTGTGACATTTTTTCTGTCACTTTAAGCAGGTTGCCTGTACCTCTCTGAGCCTTGGTTTAATCATTTTTATGGAGTAGCTGAATTTTTCTGGCCTTTCTCACCCTGGGCCTCATTCTACTTGGCAAAACGTCTTTTGTGCTTCTCTGTATAAATTTAGGGTCTTTTGATTCACTATAAATTTTACTTGTTAACTTAATAAATATAATTAAATGAACTTAATAGTAATAGACAGAAAATGCTGAACACAAGGCCTGATGAATAATAAGCACTCAGTAAAAGTTAACACCGTTATTATTAGTAGTATATACTAGTTACAGGGCTGATTAAAATAGATATCATCCGTCTTCTCATGGAGCTCAGAGTCTAGTGGGTAAAACAAATGTTCAATAGATTATACAAATAATTAATTATAAGTGGTATAAATACAATGATGGGGAAGATCAAAGCTTAATAAGAAATGAGTTTCTATCCTTTATTAAAATTCAAAAGGAGGCCAGGCACAGTGGCTCACACCTGTAATCCCAGCAGTTTGGGAGGCTGAGGTGGGTGGATCACCTGAGGTCAGGAGTTTGAGACCAGCCTGGCCAACATGGTGAAACCTCATCTCTACTAAAAATACAAAAATTAGCAGGTGTGGTGGCACATGTCTGTAATCCCAGCTGCTTGGGAGGCTGAGGCAAGAGAATTGCTTGAACCTGGGAGGCAGAGAACCCAGTGAGCCAAGATCGAGCCACTGCACTGCAGCCTAAGTGACTGAGCAAGACTCTGTCTCAAATAAATAAATAAATAATAAAATTCAAAAGGAGCTCTCCATGTCTCTTAATCTACTGGTTTTGCCTACCAAGGAGGTTTTCTGTCATCATTAAATGATTTGTAAAGTGATTGTTAAATAATTTCTAATTTACTCAGTAAAAATGCCCCTACTACCATTTAAATTTAGAATATCTCTATGCCAAAACATTAAAATTACTCAAACTTAAATTCCTGCCTTTAACACATCTTTACATATTTTCCAAAGACTGAGTTTGTTTAATAGAAGGAATACTTCACATTATCAAATGAAAAATGTAATGTCTAGGGTTAGAGGAATCCATAAACACTTATTGTCCAATTAGCTAGTAAATTTTCCTTGATTAAAAATAGCTGTATCTTCATTGGCAACATACCATTTTCCAAGTTCTGTTTTTATTCATATGATTGCAGATGTCACTAGAAGAAAGCATTTTAAAAATATACAGTGCTGTTATATCCATATACCAGCCCCAACATCTCCTGAGCCTGTCCCCCCAGTGGTTTCTCTGGAACCTAAACATGTTATTAAACATAATATATTATAGCCTAGTTGAATCATCTTTGTAAGTCTTATTCATAAAGTAATGTTATGAAAATATTTGAAAAACCCTGAATATTTTCTTTCCCAGACTTGTCCTAATTTCCTGTAAACACATCCTGTGTATTCCTACCACAATAGATAAATGGGTATTTCTTACTGTTTTTAAATCTAACAATGCCTAGGAATTGGATATCTTGATTTAACCTTTCCTAAATTAAAATGAATTCATTATAAAATCAGTGAATATGCAACTATTAAATTGATTTCAAATAAGCAATAACATATTTTCAACTATGACTTTGGAATCTGGAATCAGAAAGTCTTGGTTTGAATTCCTTTCTCTTTTAAAAATCTATTTATTTGAACCCTTCTCTGAATAGGAAGGCACTGAGGTGGCTTTCAATGATAGCTATATAAAAAAATAGATTGGTGAAATAGAGCTGGAAGGCGGGAAAGGTAAAACAACTTGTCAAGGTCAAACAGCTTGTGGTCACTCACAGATCACATCCCCTGGTAAGTCCCAGTTCTCTCTGTACACTGTTGAGGGTCATTGGGTCTACCCCGGAAAAGGTTGTGCTGGATAGGTAGTAATCAGTATCTTATAGCTTGAATGTTTGGAGAGACATATATTTATAGTATTACAGATAAATGATGATTTTTCTATAAAACTAGTGCTTAGTTTACAATGCTAAGCAGATTTGAAATCCTAGAGTATTTTTCTGTCTCACAGTTTCATTGACCCTGTCCTGACTGAAATACTCTTTTTTTTTAAATTCATTTTGACGTGGAACAACTAGAGATATTTTTCATCCTTTAATATAGTTAATAAACTTCACATGACACTTAAAGATTGTAGATTGCTGCTTTCTTCTAGAAAGTTAAACCAACTTAAATAAAATATTTTTTTAAACATTGTATGTTTTCATTCAGAATTTCAATTTATGTGTCTGCCCTTATAAAACATAAGGAAGACCTGACGTAAGTGGATGGATGAATGAATGGAGGGATGGTTTGGTGGGTGGGTGGATGGATAGATAGATAGATAGATAGAGAGATAGATAGATAGATAATGTATTACTTAAAACTCTTGTATATTTTAGGACTTTAATATTACATGTCTAGTTCTGCTAAAAAAATCAGTTCCCAACTGGGATATAAATTAAGGAAACCTAGAGTAAATGCATATGATCGACTGCTCAGTGTAAGGACAGATCCAGCTGGTTATGAAGAAGGCTTAGAAGAATAAGATAGATTTCATATTGACAGCTTACAGATGTCCAGTGATTAATAGCTTCAAAGTTTATATTGAATGAAAGATTCTGAAGAACACATATCTACTGCCCTATGATAGTCATCTTTGTGTGTATACATATTTGAATTTCTATCTAGAAGTCAACATCCTTAAAGGCAGAGACCATTTTTGTTGGGCAGCTGAAAGGGGGTTGGTATCTTATCATTTGGCTCAATGAATTGGCAGTTCTTCAGTAGTTCTTGTAACTAAATTATAATTGTAACAAAATAATACAAAATAATTATAAGAAAATAATAGTGTTTACATGTCCATACTCATTTACTTTCACTACCCTGTGAAATAGATACTCTTACTAATATCCCATTTTGTTTTTTTTAACTTTTAGGTTCATGGTTACATGTGCAGGTTTGTTACATAGGTAAATTCGTGTCACAGGGATTTGTTATACAGATTATTTCCTTACCCAGGTACTAAGCCTTTGTACCCAATAGTTATCTTTTCTGCTCTTTTCCTGTCTACCACCCTCCACCTTCAAGTAGGTCCCAGTGTCTACTGTTCCTTTCTTTGTGTCCATGAGTTCTCATCATTTAGCTCCCACTTATAAGTAAGAAGATGTGGTATTTGGTTTTTTGTTCCTGCATTGGGAACAGCTCCATCCATGTTCCTACAAAAGATATGATCTCATTCTTTTTATGGCTGAATAGTATTCCATGGTGTATATATACTACATTTTCTTCATCCAGTCTGTCATTGATTGGCATTTAAGTGGACTCCATGTCATTGCTATTGTGAATAGTGCTGTAATGAACATTCACATGCAAGTGCCTTTATGGTAGAATGATGTATATTCTTCCAGGTATATACCCAATAATGATATTGCTGGGTCAAATTTCGGTTCTGTTTTTAGCTCTTTGAGGAATTGCCTGACTGCTTTCCATAATGATTGAATTGATATACACCCCACCAACAGTTTATAAATGTTCCTTTTTTGCCACAACATCACCAGCATTGTTATTCCTCAGCTTTTTAATAATAACCATTCTGACTGGTGTGAGATGGTATCTCATTGTGGTTTTTATTTGCATTTCTCTAATGATCAGTGATATTGAGCTTTTGTTCATTTGACTGTTGGCTTGTCTTCTTTTGAAAAGTGTGTTTTAAAGTCTTTTGCCCACTTTTTAATGGAGTGATTTTTTTCCTTGTAAATTTAAGTTCCTTATAGATGCTGGAATAGACCTTTGTCAGATGCATGGTTTGCAAATATTTTCTTCCATTCTGTGAGGTGTCTGTTTACTCTGTTGATAGTTTTGTTTGCTGTGCAGAAGCTCTTAAATTTAATTAGATCCCATTTGTCAATTTTTGCTTTTGTTGCAATTACTTTTGGCATCTGCATCATAAAATCATTGCTCATTCCTACACCTAGAATGGTATTGCTTGGTTTGTCTTCCAGAGTTTTAATAGTTTTGGGTTTTACATTTAAGTATTTAATCCATCTTGAGTTGATTTTTGTATATAGTGTAAGGAAGGGGTCCAATTTCAATCTTCTGAATGTGGGTGGCAGTTATCCTTGCACCATTTATTGAATAGGTAATCCTTTCCCCATTGCTTTTTTTTGTCAGCTTTGTGGAATATCAGATAGTTGTAGGTGTGCAGTCCTATTTCTGGGCTCTGTATTCTGTTCCTTTGGTCTATGTGTCTGTCTTTGTATAAGTACCATGCTGTTTTGGTTACCGTAATCCTGTAATATAGTTTGACATCAGGTAACATGATCTCTCCAGCTTTTTTCATTTTGCTTAGAATTGCCTTGGTTATTTGGGCTTTTTTTGTTGTTCCATATGAATTTTAAAATAGTTTTTTCTAGTTCTATGAAGAATATCATTGGTAGTTTGATAGCAGTGGCATTGAGTCTGGAAACCTCTTTGGACAGTATGGTCATTTTAACAATATTTGTTCTTCTGATCCATGAACATGATATGTTTTTCCATTTGTTTGTGTCATTTCTGATCTATTTGAGCAGTGTTTTGTGATTCTCATTGTAGAGATCATTCACCTCCCTGGTTAGCTGTATTCCTGGGTAATGTATTCGGTGAAAATTGTGAATGGGACTGTGCTCTGATTTGGCCCTCAGTTTGGCTGTAGTTGGTGTGGAGAAATGCTAGGATTCTTGTACATTGATTTTGTATCCCAAGGCTTTGTTGAAGTTGTTTATCAGCTAAAGGAGCTTTTGGGCTATGACTATGGGGTTTTCTAGATATAGAATCATGCTGTCAGCAAACAGGGATTATTTGACTTCCTCTGTTCCTATTTGGATGGCCTTTCTTTCTCTTGCCTGATTGCTCTAGCTAGGACTTCCAGTACTAGATTGAACAGAAGTAGTGAGAGGGCATCCTTGTCTTGTGCCAGTTTTCAAGGGGAATGCTTCCAGCCTTTCCCCATTCAATATGATGTTGGCTGTGGATCTGTCATAGATGGCTATCTGAAGAGATGCAGAAAAGGCTTTCAATAAAATTAAACTTCCCTTCATGTTATAAACTCTCGATAAACTAGATATTGAAGGAACATACTTCAAAATTATAAAATCCCCATTTTATTGTGACAGAAACTGAGGCAGAGAGCATTTAAGTGTCTCATTACACAGGATAGTGGATGGAGTGGCTTTCAAATGTAGGTAGTTTGGTTCCAGAATCTTGTACTCAAAGCCAATCTTCTATTCTACCTTAGCTAAAAAGCATCAATGTTATTACTGAAATAACACTTTTGTTTCTTGAATTCAAATGGGAATATTTCAAGGAAGTTCCAAAATTGAGATGAATTATATTTAAAACAAAGTTCGAATTTTTAAGTTAAAATAAACTTTGAATTAACAACTACCACATTTTGGAACTTTTCGGTGCAACAAGACTGTTGACTCACTGTAAGAAAGCGCGATAGAGGAAGGCTGATGCCAGCACCAGAGTGAGCCAGTGAAGGACAAGAGAAGCTCCGCAGCAGTTTTCTATGACAGATTTGTCAGGCAAGGCAGCTGGACCAAGGGATATGGTTCATCTTTTTTTCAGAGAAACAGTGGCAGCAGGGGTCCAAGAAGCAGCAAATTAACTTGAGGTGAGTGCCCTCCTATAACAGACAGTCTGAAATGTATACCGCTTGGTGATTTAGTATGACAGGTAGATGTAAATTACTTAAGGAATTAGTCTAATACTAGCAGGACTCTGGCCATGGGGATAGGGTTAAATAAATAACTTGAGAGTTTTATGTGCTAAAAACAATAGACAAACAATATCCCTCCCTCCTCCCCGCTGGAAAAAAAAAAAAAAAAAAAAACCTCTGGAAATAACTTCAATTGCATAGTTAGTTAAATAACTAATAGTAATAAGTCTCCTATAATTGAAATCAGGGAATATCCATAAATAAATCACAAAGTTGCAACCTTAATAGGAGCCCTTACTATTTCTTTCTCACTATTTCCTTTCATTTTCTCTGGTTTCTTTTTTTTTTTTTTAAACATATTTTACAGGGAATCAATAGCTTTTAAAATATCACCTTTGTAATACTGAAAAAAAAAGCACAGTTGGAATATTACATTTAGTTTTGGTTTGCACATTACTAAATACGTATAAGCCAACTGGATGGAGTTCAGAGAATAGCAAGAAAAATTAAGAGGATGAAAGGATTGATTTATTAGTCATGATTAAAGGAGTCAAATATGTCCAAAGGGAAAGGTGAACGTCATGACAATAGCTCAAAAATATCTGAAAGGTGTAAACTCCCCTGAAGAGGATCATTTTTAAATTTGTATAACAGCAAGTATATCTTGCCAAACAGATTTGGTTTAGAAAGAAAATTGCTACTTTATGCATTTATAGAGGCAGTGGAAAGAGCCACTATAATATAACTTATTGTATGCTTTCTCCTGTTTTGAAAAGGACCAAGGCAATCTGACATAAAATACAGGTTATTTATATTCTTTCTATCACAGAGATTTCTGCCATCCTTGGAAAGGAAGCATCTGTGATAACAGTGACTAGAAGTACTCCAAAGTATAGAATTGTTGATAGCTTTAAAGTAAATCTGTCATGCTCTGACTTATAGCTACTTAATTTGACTGCCTAGGAAGTAAGAGAACTCTGGCAAAAAGAGACTTGTTTCAAAGCAGCAAAGAATGGCAGTAGCGTACATTTTGGTATTTTGTTTGGTCTGTTGGTTTCTACACATTCTCATTCCTGGAAGGTACCACTGAGATTTACATGCGTTGGGACTACATTCTTTTCTAGCCGTTTCTTGTTCAGTAGTGTGTTTTCCTTGTGAGAGAGATGCAGGTTCCTTTCCTGTCTCTGTCACTTACTAGCTTTTTGACATGAGAATAATAACATCTTACCTCCCTAACTTCAGGGATTCAATGGTATGTGTGTGTGTTCGTGTGTGCAGTTGTCGAACTCATAGAAAGTGCTTAGTTGAGATTAGTTCTGTCTCCTTGCCTACTCACCATGTTTCTCTATCCAACTTTACAAGCTCTATTTAAGCCAATTTTGTACAAGTTCCTGATGTTGCCAATTTTTTATATTTTTCTAAAACAGAAAATGTGGATTTTATGTGAAAATTCTCAATTAAAAAACACTTTTTAAAGGTTTAAGTCAAGCCAAAGAAATGCATACATTGTGTACAAGACAAACAAAATGCATATATTGCCCATATATTTACCTAAAATAATTCTTTCCATAAAGAGTTACACACATGTAACAGTGCAACGGCTAGTTCCTTCTAAAGAGCAGTGAGGAGAAAGTGCTGTACTGCAGCTTGGCAATAATCCTCTCTGAAGCGGTCTTTAAGTTCTGCTACTATAATGTCATGTCGTGACATTTTGTAATAAGCTATGCTACTTTCCCCCTTTTTCCTTCTACCCCTACCTGCCTTCCATGCAGGAGGCATCTACTGTGTTCTATTCTTATGACCAGGGGGTAAGGTTGTTATAGCATGAATGCAAGTAAGAAAATAAAGTCCATTAGATAATCTGGATTCTTCCCTACAGGAAAGGATTCTAGGATTTAATCCCTTATTGTCATCCCCAAGATATTACAGTTCTCTGAATTGGAGAACAGAAAGAAAAAGCAATGGGGAAGTAAAGGAGGTAGGTGCTAGGAAGTATTCATGAGGAGGGGCTCTTGAATCCAGATCTTTTTGTCAGAAGAACCACAAAGAGATTGAGGACCTAGTAGCAGAGAGGACCTCATCCTCACTTTTTGGCATGCAGCCTCTGAGGAGGGGGCAATGAACCAGCAACTGGTGAAAAGAGGAGAAATGACAGTGTGGAATATTGGGAACATAGCATCAGAGACAACACCACTGAATGTAAAAGCATCTAAAAGTTGCCCATCCTGACTTTCTTGAGGAATGGATATTTAACTAGAAATTAAATTTCTTTTCAGAGAAAGAAAGTTATATTTTACACACCAAGTTTGTGGTCTTTGAAACTTACACCTATTATACACATGTGTATTTTTGTTGTTGTTGTTATGGTAAAGGGCATTAACTTTGTGCTGTAATGTGGAGGTAAACCGGGAATGGGGCACAGCTTGATGAGAAAGATCCACTTCAAGTACAATTGACGATGAATCGTATGAATCTTAAACATGGACAAAAAAGTTGTGCAGACAGGTGGTAAGGACTGTGCAAGATGTTACCGCCTACACTACAATGGCAAAGTACATGTGTCCCAAATTAAAAGTGGAGGAATGGAATGCCAGGAGTGACAGAACCAAAGCAATCAGTCATGATAGAAGCATTTGAACTTAGATGACTGAGGGTGAATGGTGCCTCCAGAAATACACAGGGAAAGCAATAAGAGCTGACCTTGTAGAGAATATGCGAATGTTCGCAGGACAAGTTGAATTTTTGATACAGGTAGGTCATGTAGCAGAGCTGTCAGGCAACTAAATTGAAACCTGAAGGGGAATGTTGAGACTGTGGTTGGAGATGCAGGTGTCAATGGTATAAATGTGATAACTTAGTCTGTGAAGCCAGGTGAGACTACCTAAATAACAGGATGCAGCAAAGAGGTCCAAGGAGACAATCTATATTTAGAAGGTAGGAGAAGTTTGGAGCCAGCACATACAGCAGAAAAACAAGGTCAGAGTTATGGGAGAACAAAGCTGTACTGTGTGTTGGAAACCAAAAGTGAAAGATGTTTCAAAAAGGAGTGATCAGTGAAGTCAGACTCTGCAGGAAAATGATGGGGTAAGGGTGTTAAGACTATGAGCCAAGCTGTTGGCCTAGTCAGTTAGAAGGTTAGAGACCTTAAGATGAACTATTCCCCTGGAATGGTGAGGGCAGACACTAGGCTGCAAGCCTAAGAAATTAATAGCTGTGGAATTAATAGCTGTGGATATAGATATACTCTGTAAGAAGTTTGGCACTGAATGAAATAGAAAGTGACGGTTGGAGTAAGTCAAGCAAAGCATGTCGGGAAGTATCCAACTTAACATAGACCTTTGTATCCTAGTGTATACATGTAATAAATTTAAAGGGTAGGGAGGATTATTCTGAAGATAAATTTATTCCCCAGACCTTGCTGAAGTACTATCACAATAGTGTGCAGAATGGAATGTTTCTGGCACCTTCTTCTAAGCAGAAACAGAAGTTTTTTTCATGTGTCTATACCTTTAAGCCTTTAATTAATAAAATCACTTTATTTTGTTCATATTCTTATTTGATTTTCTATTGTTTATGTGAATTGAAATGTGTTCAAATGTTTAAGATTTAGGATGAATAACAGCTCAATGGTAATGACTTATAAACCCAACATAACAGTTTATAGTTAGCTTCCTAGTCAACATGTATTAAAGGTCATTGTTCCTTAGCCCTGCCCCAAAGTAGTAAGGGAAGTAGTACATTTTAATTAGTATAATACAAAAATAAATTATATTGCTTTGATAGTCTGAAGTTTTGTTAGTAAACATTTAATGTTTTAAATTATTCACAATTTATAATACCTTGCAATTTTTTAAGGGAAAAAAATGAAACTAACAATGATTGCACTGTGTTCTGTGATAAACACTGGGATCTAAAATTTCACTTTTAAAGTATAAAACTGATTTACTGTTATGTTTTAATTGTATGACTTTCACAAAGTACACATCATTTAGCTATTCTCTCAATGAATGAGATTGCTTGGATTTTCAGAATCTTGGAACAGCATCACATGGTGGTCCAAAAGACCAGATAATAGGTAGCTTTCTTCCTGACAAATTCCCACCACTTGGGCAAACTGCAAGAAATGTGTGTGATGATTCTTAAAGTGACTCATTATGTTTTCATGTGAGTAGATTATCACACTGCAGGAGAGACAAGTGTTTTCAGCTGATGGCCTATTTTACCTTTTTCCTGTGTTTTAAAAGGTAACACATAAATGGATTCCCCAGATTTTAGAAATATGTATTTTTTTCTGGGAAAATATCAACAATGAAATAAAAATAGACTTTTAATGTGGTAGCTAATTTGATTTTCTTTAAAAAATTCTGAGGCTCTTTACTTAGTTTTTCTCCATTATACTTTGAAGCCAATGGGACAATAATATCCTGTAATAATTATTTTAATACATCATGGAATTCATGACAAAATCTAGAATTATATGATACGTTATCTGTACACTCTTGTCTCCAGGGTTCTCCCAGTAGGTCATACCTTGGCACACACTTTCTGTTCTTTCATATACTATTATCAGCCTGAGCTTTTCAATGCTCCATCAATTTTTCTTTACTACACAATGAAGAGAAGGGAGAACGGGAAGAGACTTAAATGCACCCTTTATGATAGGAACAGAATATGATTTTTAGATGATCTACCTATAGGCTTTAAAATTAATACCTCACCTCCAATACTTCCAGCGTAGCCTGAGACATGGAAGGTGGTTACTTTTAAAACTAACTAAAAGTAATGTTCTTAGTTACTTTTAAGACTAACGTGATGATTAGCTGGGACACGTCTTAGCATTCTCTGACAGGATCAGATCAGGGTGGTCAGCCAGGGTTAAAACTGTGACTGTGTGACATTTGATTTGGGCTTTATTTCACCTCTAAATGGACTTGAGTCTTTTTTCACGAAATAATATTTTAAACTATAATTTTTTTCATCATGTTCAAAAAATAGTCAACAGTAAGGGTTCTATTGTACTCAAGGAAACCCTATGAGATGAAGTGTGATGATTTTTAAATGGATTTATTGTGTTTTTGTGTGAGAGATGATCATACTGCAGGAGAAACAATGGTGTTCAGCTGATGCTTTTTTATATATTTGTAAAAGGTGAATGGTTTCCCCAGTTTGCTTGACATGCAAGTATATTCTTCAGACAGTCTGTAAGGTTTACGAGCATTTCACTCACCATCTAAGAATAAAGAATATTCCACGCAGAGGGAACAATTCAAAAAATACCCTGTAACTTGAATCTTCCAGCAGCTAAAATTTTGAAATATTTACATATCAGTTGGTAAAGAATGACTGTCCCCAGGAAAATTAAATCATATTAGAATCTCAATTGTTTTTTGGATAGAATTAAAGATATTTGTTTGAAATACATTTCTCAAAAAATATTGCTGTGATCTGTACATAAATATATTATTGATTTTTAAAGATGTTTAAAAAATTTATATGTCAGCAAGATACCATAAAAATTCCTCTTTAATTTTCTAAGAGATGTTCATCATTTCTTAACCAAAATGTCACCTTGACTAATATTAAAAGTTTGCAAATATTGTTGTTTGCATGAATAGATTTCTAACATTTTAGTCAACCTTGTAAAATTGTTAAAACCTATATCATCTATAAGTATGAGAAAGGTTCAATTATTAAGTTCCTTTTACAAATAAGAAAAATAAAACACAGAGTGGTTGAGTGACTTTCCACAGGTCACACACCTAGTTCCTGGCAAGGCTGGCATATTATTGTCAGATAACTCTAAATCAAGGAATATTAGATGCATATTAATTGGGCATATTGTAGTCTTACAGCTTTTAATATGGTTCTGAGTTAGATATTCTTAGAGGAAGCTAGTACCTGGAAATTTAAAAGTCACGTTTATTCCAAAATGAACCTGGGAAACTAGAGGGACATTTGTGTCTCTATCAGCTGTCACACAAGCTTACTTCCCTCGTAAAACTTTTTGTGCCCCAAACCCTTCTAACATGTTGCACATTTCTGTTATTTTAGACAATAAGAATCAATAAAAACCACTATAAAAGCTATAGTAACATTAGAATATGTCAGCCCATGCTAAACACTTCAATTCAATGAGAGCTTTTTTTTTTTTTTTAGTTTTAATGATGTTACATTTTCCGGAAAAAAATACATATAAAATTCATAGAAATTGTGCCAGAAGAGTTAGTAGACCATGTTAAGGTATTTTTTACTGCATTAAAAACAGACCAGCTCTTAGCAAAAGTAAAGAAGTTCACTTAATAGAGACAGTAACTGGTAATAGTAGGAGTGATGTGGCATTTCAGCAGCCGCCTGCCTGCCTGCCTGCCTGCCTGCCTGCCTGCCTTCCTTCCTTCCTTCCTTCCTTCCTTCCTTCCTTCCTTCCTTCCCTTCCTTTTCTTCCCTTTCTTTCCTTATTTCTTCCTTTCTTTCCTCCTCCTTTGCCCCCCTCTCTTCCTCCCTCCCTCCCTTTTTCTCTCCCTCCTATCCCCTTTTCATTTCTCCTTGTCATTATTTGTTCTGTGGTTATTGAATGTCATTATGTTTCTAAGGCTGAGACTTCTATTTCAACTGATGTTCAGTGTAGTTTGAAATGACATGCCACAGAGGAATAATGCTGGTCAGATTGTAAGTTCTATAGTCAGCTACCCAGTCTGGGTTTAGATTCTAGTCCTCTGCTTGCTATTGGGATTACTTTGGGCAAGTTGCTTACCTTGTCTCTGTGATGGAGATCATAGTACCTACTTCACTGCGTCATTGCGAACATTAATTAGATAAGACAAGCTTCTATGTAGCTTGAGGACCACTGTGCCTGGTACATGGAAGGTGTTTGAAATATTAGTTTCCTCCTTTTTTTCCTCACTCCCCTTTATGCTAGCATTTTTTTCTTCAAAAACTTATTCCTATTTATTATCCTGAGTTCCTATCTTTGTCTTTTCAAAGAAAAAAAAAACTCGGTGTTTTTTTACAAAGCCTTGCAAAAATGTATGAATCATCCAAGAAACTGCAGTTATTAATAGTCAGATAATTCATAGTAATTATGTGCTGTAGAACCTACAAGCTTTCCCCAAGTGCTGAGTGCTTATCTAAACTCTTTGAGCCTAGAAATCACTGGGGTTATGACAATGCAATGGGCTTTATCCCTGAAGATGTAAAGCTTCCATTCAGCTTAGAAATTCTTTTTCACAACTGTCACCAGGAAATAAAATGACATATGGCATAAAAATTCTAAATTTTAAGTAATATTTGCTTCAAAGTTTTCAAAACATTTGGAATCTAGAGTTGGTGACAGTTGTCAACCAAGAGATATTTGTTGAATATTAACTTGAACATAGGTTTGAGAACATAAAGGACCCTTGACCTCAAAGGTTTCCCAAAGAAAGAGAGGAGGACAGTATATGCTCTCAGAAATTCCAGATGTCCACAGAGTATTTTAGAAGGCTGAGAGTCTTCTATAAATTCCTCAAGGTACAGATTTTGTTTCCGTCTTCTCTCACGGATCTAATAAACCAGGTAATAAGCAGTGGATAAGTGGATGAATAGCTATAGCAAACTGTTCAAATAAATGTTTAGATTATGTGAAATACCTCAGATGTTAGTGGGGACTGGATATGAATAGAAGAACATAATGATATTAGTTTTCTATGTATTATAATTTTCAGGATTTCAATTTTACTTTCAGTGCTGGCTTATAATATAAACTGAGAATAAAGCACAGAATTAGTTTAAGTTCCGGTAACTGAAAAAGTATTAGACTGTTGATGATTAAAGATTCATACAACTCACTTGGGGGTAGAGAACAACTGTTTTCCATACTTCTTTAAAAATTATTTCTTCACTTTGCAAGGCCGAGGCGGGCAGATTCCTTCAGTCCAGGAGTTCAAGACCAGCCTGGCCGACATAGTGAAACCCTGTTTCTACTGAAGATACAAAAATTAGCCAGCCATGGTGGCACATGCCTGTAATCCCAGCTACTCAGGAGGTTGAGGCAAGAGAATTGCTTGAACCCAGGGGACGGAGGTTGCAGTGAGCCAAGATCACGCCACTGCACTCCAGCCTGGGTGACAGAGTGAGACTGTCTGAAAAAAAAAAAAAAAAAAAAAAAGTCTTTTGTGTGATTCTTTTCTTTCAAAAGGAAGGAAGCAGAACCACAGCTGTATTTTTTAAGTGGATGTGGGAGTTTTGATTTAGCCATTTTTTTTCTACTATTTAAGTGATAGATTCCTCTAATAAAAAGGGGAAAAGAGTGTCTTAAGTTTGCTGAAAAAGCTGAGGGCAAACCAACAGTTTCTGTGAACAGTTACAATAGTAATGTAGTTGAGATTTTTGTTTCATTTCAGATAAATGAGAAATAAAAAATATTGCTACTTTAATTTAACCCTAAAGCTGCTTTTAATTATGTCTGAGCTTCACCACACCTATCAAAACCATATAGTGTTTAATCTTTCTTGCTAAACTTTAGAAGGAACTCATTTTTCCTCTTAATAAATTTTGCATTATATTTCCTACAGAAAATTAGTGAGTGAGTTTTCTATTTCTTCCAACTTTAACAATATTCTAATGCTAAATGACGAGTTAATGGGTGCAGCACACCAACATGGCACATGTATACATATGTAACAAACCTGCACGTTGTGCACATGTACGCTAAAACTTAAAGTATAATAATAATAAAATTAAAAAAGATAATTCTGACTATTTTCTGAGTTATACTCTGTGTACACTTAACAATTGCCTTAATCAAATTCTGGCAATAAAAATAGAGTAAGAACTGGAGGTGAGTGAACAAAAAAATCATTGTAAAATAGATGCAGAAGTGTGCTTAGTTCTCACTGATGGAAAATTAATGAGAAAATAGTAGAATAAATAGGTTACTTTTGCTCTTTAAAACAATTATATTTCTTTAACAAGGTAAACGTGATCAAACCTAGAGAAGGGAACAACATTCAATATTGGATTCAGTATATACTTGAAAGCATAAAAATAATTGTTGCTATGTCTGGAACTATTTAATTACTATGGTTAAATGAAGAGTGAAGCAGACACAGAGATTTCTTTATGAAGAGACTAACTACACTCTTTGCTGTGGTTAAAATCACACACCAGCTTGCAGCAAAACCTTCTAGACGTGGATGCTGTTTATCATAAATGATCTCACAATGGGAGCAAGCAGAAGTATGGCTCAGTACTATCCTATCACCACTCCTGAGACCCAAAGCAGAATCAAATTCTCCAGGTTAATAGCATCAGTTCTGTGTGTGAAGAACAGTATAAAGTTCCTGGAAATTTTTAAGTGGCGCAAACAAATATAAATGTTCACTAGACTGAAATTATAGCAAATGATGTATCTCTATACAGAGATGGCAAAAGATGCAATAAAGAGTCCACTCACTTATTCTTTAGTAAATATACCTATGTATTTCATAAATGGCTGTGACAAATAGCATAGAAAGACATTCATTGTAGAATTATTTTAAAGTATCTATTTTTACCCCAAACAAGTTTAAATTTTAATTCTGAAATCTCTATTAAATCACAGGAGATAGGATAAATAAATGCACAATATACAAAACTTGATGCCTATAAGTCATCAAAAATTGTTGTTTTATTAGTAATAATTAAGGACATAATTTTAAGCTGTGGAATCAATAAGTAATTCTGGAGATTTTAGTATAAAGTGGATGGAGAAAGATAATGTTCAACATGACTACTTTCTGCCTTCGTTCCCCATCTCTACAAAGCACTATAATTCAAGAGTGCAAAACTCAGCTAGCAACTACACTTGGTGAACGCAGGCAAACTTTGCATCTACTGGGCGTTCTTAGGAATGAATTGCTACTGCAGATATGAGTCCAATTATCACAGTCTCCTAATGGATTTTTAGATCCACAGCATGCTGCGGCTAACTGCGATTCTATGCTTAAACAATGCATAAGTCTCATTCCAGTGAGAAGAAAGGAAGCAATGTGCTGGGAAAATTTCAGTGGTCAGGTTGTAATCTGACATGGGCATTTTAAATGTTTTGCAAACAACTAATTAGTCAGATATGATAATGTATTAAAGTATTGAGAGTTACATCCAATAAACTGGATATAACACTATTATAATAATTATATTTTTTTTCCACTGGCCATTCTTCCATAAAGACATTTAAAAAATGGACTAAGAAAAAAGGTATTTCGTTTTATCTGCTTTAATTTGCTTCTCTTCCCAAAATTATTCTATATCCAAGACCTTGTTATTTATACTTTTGAGCAGATAGGGAGACAAATTTGCAAATCTTGTCCATACTTTTATCACAGCCCTTTATTCCTTCTCTGTCTTTGGTAAAATATGTTTCAAATTTTACTTCAACACTTGCAAATTACCTAAACATTGTGTGCATGGGAATTTTTAGAAAGCTGCTTTCTCCATAAATTTAAAATTTTATTAAATAATATTTGAATGTTGTGTGTGGGACACTAGCACTTATCTGTTTTATAAAATGAGTCCTGATAGCTCTATTTGAAATTCCTGATATTTTATGCATCTATGAAAAAGCTGTCCTTGGGCCAATATGATTTTTTAATTTCCTGGTGCCCAGAAAGCTGAACACCAGCATAATACATATTCCTTACAAGATTTCCAACATATAGGACATTATACACACATCTACCAAGATTATCAAAATCAAATATCAAATGTTATAGATACCTGCAGTTTATTGAAGAAAGTCTTTTGTGAGACCATAAAAAATAAAAAAATTATGCATCCTGTAAATTTGCTTTAAATATTTTTATCTTAAATTTTTCTTACATGCTTAGCAGTCTAGTGGTTCTGGTTTCATCAAGCAATCAGTAGCTGGATTTCTTTCTTTTTATTATACTTTAAGTTTTAGGGTACATGTGCACAACGTGCAGGTTTGTTACATATGTATACATGTGCCATGTTGGTGTGCTGCACCCATTAACTCGTCATTTAACATTTGGGGGATTTCTTACCCAATATTTCAAGTTGGTTAAATTTATCTTTTCTAGAGGAGAAAAAAAATTCTTGACCCAGTTTCTCAAGAGGGTCAAAATCCAGGATATTTGTTTAAACATATATCCAATGTGCTGGATCATTGTGCTTCAAAAGAGTCTGCACATTAGTGTGGTCTACTCTGATACTTCCTGCTTCCCTGCAGCATAAGCTATAAACTGGCCAAACCTGGGCCTGCCCCTGGGCTCTGAAGCACATTCATTCATTCTAGATGCAATTTTCTAGGGTACAGTGGGTACCCACAAGAGTATAAAGGTAATCAAAATAGACATGATTTTTCTCTCCTGCTTTTGTGGAGTTTATAATATATTTTATGATCTAGATATTAAATAAGGATCCAAAAATAATATAATAATTACAGATTATGCTAAGTGCTGTAAATGAAAAGAGCAGACTGCTATAATGGACAATGGTAAGGAGCCCAATAGGTCGGTAGGATTGTCAGAGGACATCTCACTGTGAAGGGTGTATTTCAACCAAGAGGAAGCCAGTTTTGAGAAAGGCTGGGGTAAGAAAATCTCAGGTATAGAAAACTGCTGGTTCAAAGGTTTGTGGCAAGAAAGAGCTTAGCATTTTTGAAAACAAAAACGAAACAGAAAGACCAGTGTGGTGGCCGGGCGCGGTGGCTCACGCCTGTAATCCCAGCACTTTGGGAGGCCGAGACGGGCGGATCACGAGGTCAGGAGATCGAGACCATCCTGGCTAACACGGCGAAACCCCGTCTCTACTAAAACTACAAAAAAAAAATTAGCCGGGCGAGGTGGCGGGCGCCTGTAGTCCCAGCTGCGCGGGAGGCTGAGGCAGGAGAATGGCATGAACCCCAGGGGGCGGAGCTTGCAGTGAGCCGAAATCGCGCCACTGCACTCCAGCCTGGGTGAAAGAGCGAGACTCCGTCTCAAAAAAACAACAACAAAAAGAAAGACCAGTGTGGTAAGCATGGTTGAATAAGGGAGAGGGTGATATATGAAGAGGATGGACAGGTAGATGGGGATAGATCACATGCGCTTTGTAGGTGATGGCAGGAGTGTTAGGTTTTGTGTTCATTGCATCTAAAGGCACCTCAGCCTCATAATCTCCAAAATTAAACTTGTGATCTTGTCTGCATCAAGCAGTTCAGCAAGAGCAGTAAACACTCAAGAGCAGTAAACACTCTAGGTCTTTCAAACAGCTTTAACAGAGAAAATTACTTGCAGGTGATAGAAGAGTTGAGAAGCAAAACAAAGTATAGTTTTGCAACTCAGAATTATAAAATCTCTAATAACCAGCAGGGACAAAGAGATGAGCTGACTTTTCAGGCCCTGGTGCCCTCTCACCCCATTTTACAATGTGGCCATAAAGTTGGGAAACATAGACTTTATTTTATTTTACAGATGATGCAACTAGACATTATGTGCCTCTTGATATGATGCAATGAGGAAGTTCACAGGACTTCCTAAATAAATGTAATGTTCATGTTTTGTTAGGCTCATAATTCAAACAAACCAATTGTTTAAAAACATAAACAGTAAGAGCAATTTAAACACTGGATATTTGCTTCTATTAAGTAACTATTAATTTTTTCTAAATTTGATTGGTATTTTAGTTGTATAAAATAGTGTTTGTCTTTTAGAAATATATATCAAAGCATTTATAGATGAAATGATACAATATCTGGTAATGACTTTACAATAACCCAGTGAGAAGAAATCAGGGAGTAGAAGTTTAGATAAAGTAAGATTGACCATATGCTGATAATTGTTGAATATGGATGTTCAATCCAAATTTAGTATTTTTTTATTCTATGGGTACATTGTAGGGGTGTGTGTGTGTGTGTGTGTGTGTGTGTGTGTGTGTATTTTTATATATATATATATATGGAGTACATGAGATGTTTTGATACAGGCATGCAATGTGAAATAAGCACATGATAGAGAATGGGGTATCTGTCCCTTCAAGCATTTATCCTTTGCATAACAAACAACAAAATTACACTCTTTATTTTAAAATGTACTATTCAGTTATTGTTTACTGTAGTCACTCAATCTAAATTTAATCTTTTTGTTTTGTTTGAACTTTTCTACAAATAAAACATTAAAAATAAATACATTTGTGGGAATGAATGACACATCCTAGAGAGAGATTGTGAGGAGAAAAACTGAAAGATTCCAAAACTGAGCCTTGAGGATCATAGCATTTAGTGATGGGGAAAGGGGAGAATCAGAAAAGGAAACTTAAATGGAGGGGTAAGGACAAAGAAAGAAAATCAGGAGAGTGTGGCATTGCAAAGCCAAGAAGGAATGGGAGTAGTGGTAAAATACAGGAATGTAGCTGAGAAATAGAGTTAAGCTGGGGACACAAAAATCCTTCTCATCTCAAGTGTGATTGAGGCTCAGATACGCAATTATGTCATTGGCAAGAAGGTATAAAGAGGAGAGAAGAGAAGACTAGGATCTGAGCTTGGGTGAGGGAGGTAATGCTTCTTGCACATGAGTATTTGACTCTGCCAGGTTTACTACTAAAGAAAATTGAGGCAAAGCCTGGGCAACAGTAACCTTGCCTCCCATTTGTCATCATCCCTTGTCTGATTACCTCAGGAGCTGCTAATTAGCAGAGTAGTTACTATGCCTTATAGCAGGATCTGGGCATTTCTGAGTCCTTCAGACATATTATCAGATAATGGTGTTCCATTCTACCTTTACTTCCAACATCTTCCTTGCTCCAAGGTATCTTTCTTCATTTATGAAGATGAAGGATACTTTGAAGCCAGTATGAAAAAGTCCTGTAAAATCAGTGAAGGTGTATTAATCCTTCACTGTTTTTACACTGCTATAAAGAACTACCTGAAACTGGGTAATCTATGAAAAAAAGAGGTTTAATTGGCTGACAGTTCTGCAGGCTGTATAGGAAACATGGCTGGAAAGCCTAAACGTACTTACAATCATGGCAGAAGGAGAAGGGGAAGCAACACATCTTCACATGGCAACAGGAGAGAGAAAGAGTGAAGGAGGAAGTGCCACACATCAGTTCTCATGAGAACCCACTATCATGAGAACAGCAAGGGGGAAATCCACCCCCATGATACACTCCCCTCCCACCAGGTCACCAGGTCTCTCCCCCAACACTGGGTATTACAATTCAACATGAGATTTGAGTGGGGACACAGAGCCAAACCATATCAGAAGGTTTGTTAGAAAAATTAATTTAACCATGATGCCTCTCAGTTTATGAAAAATAATGAGTTTGCCCATAGTTGATTTTTAAAGTCACCACAATTTTTGGAAAAGAAATGACAGTGGTTCTAGCCATATTCTTAATCTACTTTCTTATGAGGTTTTATATATATATATATATATATATAAATATATAAAATTCATATTTATTGCCTACTTTATCATCTTAACTCTGCATCCATTTAGGAAATAGATACAAAGATTTACTTATTCATTCCACAGATATAAATACTTGCAGCAAGTATTTCCTGAGTGCCTACTGAGCATCAGGTACTATTATAGACACGAGGCAACAACAGTGAACAAGAACTAGGCAGCAAACAAAAAGAGACAAAAATCCTTACTTTTGTGAAATTTACATTAGGGTTGAAGAAACAGTTCAAGACTTTTAACAAGTAAATATACAATAGGCCACATAATGATAAGTGCTCTGAAGAAAAATTAAACAAGATAAAAAGTCAGAGAATGAGAAGGGACACTATTGTAATAGTGATGAGAGAAGCCCATTTGATGAGGTGACATTTGTGTGGAGACCTGAATGAAGTGAGAAGGGAAGCCTTTCAGCTATCTGGTACAGGCACATCCTAAGCAGAACAACAGTGAGTGCAAAAGCCCTGGGGTGTGCACATGCTGGTGATTTGAGAAACAGTGAGTAGAGGGGGCATTGTGACTCTGGCAAATAGTGAGGTAGAGAGTAGAGAGAAAAAAAATGAGATGGGTGCATAGACGTTGGGCAATGGAGGCAGATCATGAAACACCTTTCAGACTATGCTAAAGACTAGATTTTAAGCCAGGCGCGGTGGCTCATGCTTGTAATCCCAGCACTTTGGGAGGCCGAAGCGGGCGGATCACGAGGTCAGGAGTTCCAGACCAGCCTGGCCAATATGGTGAAACTCTGTCTCTAGTAAAAATACAAAAATTAGCTGTGCATGGTGGCACGCGTCTGCAGTCCCAGCTACTCGGGAAGCTGAGACAGAAGAATCACTTGAACCGGGGGGGGAGGTTGCAGTGAGCCAAGATCGCGACACTGTACTCCAGCCTGGCGACAGAGCAAGACTCTGTCTCAAAAAAAAAAAAAAAAAGAGAGACTAGATTTTATTGGACAGGGGTCAGAGGGATAGGGTGATTTTGAGAACAGGCATGGCATAATCCGATTTAGTTTTTAAAAAGATATGTCTGTATATTTTAAACTAGATAAGACCAAGATTTTCTCATTTCCAGACCTGTATGTTCCAGACATTAAACTGCCCCTAATCCCAAAAATTATTTTCAGGAAATGATTTCAATTCTAACTTTAGTAAAATTAGAGAGGCAATGTTTTCCTAGACTCAGGAAAACTAGAAAATAAAGAAAGAAAGAAGTAATTTTTAAGAAAATACTTTTATCTACTTTTATTTTCCAGCATCGGAGAAATATATATCCTTTTTTGACCGTCAAAAACTTCTCTTTCAAATAGTACAGTCTCTCAAAGTCTGAAGAAATGAAAGCAGCTCTGGATTAGTCTACCACATTTAGCAAACATATAAAATCTGAAACCTGAATGTGATGACAGGATTTTATTAAATCCTAGTGAAGTCATCTAAGTTAAGTTACAAATTATTTTACAAAAGTCACACACATACAAATCAGATTTTCCCCATCCCAGAGTCAGTGCTGAGTTTTAAAGCTTGTCTGGCCAGTCTTGGCTGTTATAGTATTGTTCCTTTAGCCTATAAATGCCAAGGTTACTTGGAGGTAAAGGCCATGTGGTTATAGCAAAATAGAGAATTAATGGAATGAGGAAAATGTTCCAAAATATTAGAGGATAGGTGCTTGGGGGAAGAAAATAAAAGAACTGTTTGATTCATGCTTTTTGCCACCTTTTAGAATATAAACCGCAATCCAAACTCTTCAAAAAACACCGAGCATAGAAAAAGACACCGTTTTTAGAGTTTAACAAATAGTTTGCAGATTTATAGGGAGATTCATGCCCTGGTGAGCAAAGGATACCATAAGCCTACACCCTGCAGTCTGCAATTAAGAATGTTAGAGGAGACTTTTTGGAGGAAGTGACATCTGAGATGATTTTGAAGGACCAGCACAAGGCAGGCTGAGGAGAAGAATATTATTTTTGCTAGGGAGGCCTTTGAATTGAAACTTGGGGTTCTTTCTATGGCCGTTGAAATAAAAATGCAACAGTACAATTATGTACAATCTGTGTCCGTTTTTTATTCTCTCCATCAGTTCTCCAGATCCTTCTAGGGTGGTGGAATGCCTGTGGCTTTCGGACTAGTGTGGCAAAACGGAAAAGTTCTAATTCACTCAAATTTGGGTGGTTATTGGTTGCATGCCTCTGTGGTTATTTTTTGTAGTTTTGGGTCCAAAACTCTGAGAGGTATATCAGTTTCAGACCTTGATCAAAATTTATTTTTAATTGGTGAGCTCATCACAGAAATTGAGAAAGATGGTAGAAAGAAAAAAAGGAAATGCTATTATTTAAATAATTCAGTTTTTAAACTTTCCTTCAACATTATTTCCCTGGCTTAGCAACAAGCTGGCACTACAGTTAGGTCCACAATAAATATTTCATTTTAATCAGTGTTGTTTGATCTCTTGCCTAGATGGCAGCAAACCAAAACACTTCCTTGACAATAAGTGATGTAAGTAGACCTTACAAATACATTGAAAATATCTTGCGCAGTTATCCCATTTCTGGCATTATGAGTAAATTAGAGACCCAGAAGCAGAAAGTAATGAAATTGGAGAGGTGAAATCTGTGAAGCTTTGCCATTATATTTGAATCTGCAACTATTAACTACCATGTCCACTGGCCATTTCCTAAATATAATTGGCTCTTTCTTGGGTCATCTTATTCTTTCACCGTTTCCCCTCATCCTTTCCTACAAGTCATGTATGCATATAGAGTTCGAGTATCCCTAATCTGAAAATCCAAAATCTGAACTGCTACAAAATTCAAAACTTTTTGAGTACTGACATGAGGTTCAAAAGAATGGTCACTGGAGCGTTTTGGATTTCAGATTCTTGGATTAGGGCTACTCAACTGATAAATATTTACTGCAGATATTCCGAAATCTAAAAACATCTGAAGTCCAAAACACTTCTGGTTCCAAATATTTTGGAAGAAATATACAACCTATAAGATGGATGATATGCATGAGTGTACATGCTGCTTTGGGTCTGTGCTCTCTAGAATCAATCAGGACATCCCTCAAGTACCAGAGCTAACCTTAAGTTATTCTTTGTACCTGACACATAGGTTAATATGGTGAACAAAATGTTTGGCACATTATGTTTAAACTTGAATAACTGCAGGTCAGGCTTTGAGGGGTAAAGCAGACCAATAGTTATTTGAAAGGATAGAGAAAATTTCTGGGAAAACTATCTTTTATTCATTTCCTCACTTGAATACAAAACATATACTGTAAAATAAATAATATTCACACCCGATGACAAAGAGAAGACTCTTATATTAAAATTTTAAGACAGACAAAATAGATATGATTTTTATGTTTTCTGTTGAGGAGAAGCAGAGCACTTCCCCACTGACTTTCTGACAATTTGTCATCAGGCTCAACCACGTATTTTCTGGGAACTTGATCAAGTAAAATCATTCTGGGACACCAAAGTGCTTTCAAAACCTAGATCAGGTTTCCTTTTGGATCGGGGATCTGACCAAGAGCATATAGAACTCTTAAGATGGATTAACTTTTACTCTGTTCTTCTGATCTGTTTCATTTATCATGTAATAAGTTGACAAAGGGACTGAAATACGCAGAGACATGGAATTTTGGGGTTACCCAGATAAACCTCCACTGACTCAGTCAAATTTGTGGTTTATATTTTAGCCATTGCTATGGTTAATTTCTATTTGTTTTTACAATGCATATGAACAAATGTTTGATGAAAAAATTAAAAGAGAAGAAACCAAAAGTGAAATGTGAGCGCTGTTAGACTGGCCAACATTTATTAAAGATACCAAGCTAAATGATGGAAAATTTGAACAATCTGGGTTACTTTAGTTGAAAAAATAAACCATTTATAGTACCCTAATACCTTTTAGGCTTGTTTGATAGATTTAAAAGTTTTGCTTTCTTTTGTGTCAAAGTTCCTATTGGGTCACTTCAACTAATAAAATCAAAATCACATTAATTCAATTTCTTCTTTAATTGCTTCTTCTCATGGATCACCTGAAATTCCAGCAATGGCGTGGTATTCTCCAAGATTCTAAAGAGTGGGCCAGAAGCAAACGAAGGGCAGAGGAAAAGTAGGAAAATAGAGAGAAGTTGCCATTTCTGAGCAACTACTATGTGTTAGTAGGTGCATAGCCTTTCAATAACCCCACTATGTAAGTGTTGTTAACTCTACAGAGGAGGAACTTGAAGTTTTAAAAGGCTAGTAACTTGCCCAGGGTTAGTGGTAGTTAAGATTTAATCCTATTTCTGATTTATGTTAAATTTCTACTACTTTATATCTCCTGTAAAACTCAGGTGTAAGATTAAGACATGCCTGATAGAAAATCTCAGAAATAAATCAGAAGTATTTTCTTATATGTATATAATGAAGTAAGAGTTAGAAATTAGCATCTGTGGACTTCATTTATCTGTACAGTCATGGCCTCTATTAACATGGATGAGCAAGCACTCTCTCTCTCTCTCTCTCTCTCTCTCTCTCTCTATATATATATATATATATATATATATATATACAGAATCTTGCTCTGTTGCCCAGGCTGTAGTGCAGTGGTCTATCTCGGCTTACTGCAACCTCTGCCTCCCAGGTTCAAGCAATTCTCCTGCCTCAGCCTCCCAAGTAGCTGGGACTACAGGTGCCTGCCACCATGCCCAGCTAATTTTTGTATTTATTTTAGTACAGACAGGGTTTCACCATGTTGGCCAGGCTGGTCTTGAACTCCTGACCTCAAGTGATCCACCTGCCTTGGCCTCCCAAAGTGCTGGGATTACTAGCACGAGCCACTGTACCCGGCCTATGATATATTTTGAAATGATAGCAGTAAAAAGTGTTCATGGCACTACCTGGATAATGCTGATTAAATATAATTTAATTAAAATGGACCAAAGTGGGCCGGGCGCGGTGGCTCACGCTTGTAATCCCAGCACTTTGGGAGGCCGAGGCGGGCGGATCACGAGGTCAGGAGATCGAGACCACAGTGAAACCCCGTCTCTATTAAAATAAAAAAAATTAGCCGGGCGTGGTGGCGGGCGCCTGTAGTCCCAGCTACTCGGAGAGGCTGAGGCAGGAGAATGGCGTGAACCTGGGAGGCGGAGCTTGCAGTGAGCCGAGATTGCGCCACTGCACTCCAGCCTGGGTGACAGAGCGAGACTCCGTCTCAAAAAAAAAAAAAAAAAAAAATGGACCAAAGTATAGATTTATTTTACCATTTTTTCAGGTGATTGAAGCAGAGCATATATGATCTCCACATATCAAGACTGTAACTGATGATTATTTCATTTACCAGCTGTATGGTTTGGGGTTTTGGTTTTTCTGTTAAATCTGTCAAGCTTTTAAGCTCAGTATGTCTCATTGTTTATTTAAAAATGTAATATGATGTGAAGGATAGAAATGAATTCAAGTGTGTGTATTGGCACTTTCTAATGTCTCATAAAATAAGTTTTTAATTTTTATAAATTCATTAGAGAGAACTAAAATGATCTGTTTTTAAAAACATCCCTTTCTCTCATTAGTTGTTTGTTTTTTGTTTTTCTGTTTTGAGACAGGGTCTCACTCCATTACCCAGGATGGAGTGCAGTGGTGCTTTCACCATTCACTGCAGCCTTGGCCTTCAGAGCTCAGGTGATCCTCTTGCCTCAGTTTCCTGAGAAGCTGGGACTACAGGCTTGTTCCACTACGCCAGGCTAAAGTTTCTGTTTTAAAAATATGGAATTCTTCATGAATTTGCATGTCATCCCTACACAGGGGCCATGTAATCTTCTCTGTATCATTCCAATTTTAGTATATGTGTTGGTGAAGCGAGCACCATTAGTTTTTAATATTATGATTTTCTTGCTTAGTATACTACAATGTATAAAGTACCATACTAAAGTCTCCTGTTTTATTTGTCCATTAATTCTTTCAAAATAGGAGATACAAATAGAAACATGTAAGACCCCAGACTTTTAATAGACATGATGAAATATCTACACAGATATCTATATTGTGTATCTATATTAACCCAGGAAATCTTTGTGTAGAGTTAACAGCTTGATTTTGAAGAAACATAAGCTAGTTTAAAAATATTTTTGCTTTATTCTTTCCATAGTTTAATTACTATCATTTTAAATCACCTTTCATTATATGAAAACACATATTGAAACAAAGAACTGCTCATTTTCTAGTGATTACAGATACATCAACATAATGTTGATAATTCCAGCAAAAATTTAATTTTAGAAATCTGATCATTTTAAGTCAAAGGAGAAGTACATCTAACACACTTATGCTAGGTTGAGAATATGAAGTACTGCTTTAAATGTTTGCTATGGAACCAAATGTAGAAAAGTTTAGACGAGTCATGGACCGATCATTACTAAATTCACCTCAAGGATGTTTTCACTCTTCTCTACTTGGTAATAACCACTAAGGGAACAGGGAAATTTACACACATATCTAAGAAATGTGAAGGACTTCCAGACAGATATGCATTTTGAAGAAAACATTTATCTTCAGTGTAAAAAAATTCGATAAATATAAGTTAATTTTTCTTTCAAAAACACAACTTGCTACTTATCGCCGGTATCTCGACTTCTAACAAAACCTCAAGCTTGGTTGGTGTTTGGTCTGAATGTGTGTTCCTATGAGTGTGCTGTAAATTGGCCTTGGAGAAATAGGGGTTTTCTTGAATCCAGGAAGCCTTGCTGTGTTGTTTGGCTGTTAGTTGGTGCCTTGACTATAACACATAAAGGGACTATGTGGCTTAGGTTGCCGCTTTCCTAGAAGGCGGGGGGAGATGGTGTTCAGTGGGTCTGCTGCTTGAGTAGGCCAAAGAAAACCTTGTTGTAAGTAGCGCCTCAGGGTGGAATACATTCTTTGCCAAGCATGTCATTCAGTTTTCAGGAATAATTTAGCTGCTTTGGGATGTGGAGAGCAGGAAGGAATTTTGCTATTGGCTGCTGGAATAGTCCTGGTGAATAAAATGGTGGGGAGAAGATTGCTGAGAACAATCTGTTGCTGGGAGCTGGGGGGAGTTGAAACTTCAGTCTGCTCAGTTGGCACTAGCTGTATGCAGTCTGTTATGGGCCCTCTGAGAAAGCTACCTGCAGGCTGCTACTCAGTAAGCAAACAGCCTCCATTGTACCTTCTGACTGCTCGCAACTGTCAGGCAAATGCTTAATCAGCAGCTTTTGAAAAAGAGCGTGATTAATAAACCCATAAAACGCTCTTCTCTGATTAAAGCAGCAACTGTGTGGCAAAATCTATTAGAGCTTAGTTAGAGACCATTATAGTAGAGAAAATAATTTATTAAAGGGCAGATTTGTAGGCACTCTAGGAAAACAGATTTGGCTGGACTTAGTCCTGTCTCCCAGCTGTGAGAATTAAATAGGAGTGTGGGGACATGTGAAATTTAGTGCAGGACATAGTTATAAGACAGCAGGGAAAATGCTATGACTGAAAGGCAGCAGCTCTCTATGAAACGCACATTGATTTTCAAAGGCTGAAGAGTGTTTCTTCAGTTCCCCGTGCTACTGTACGCTGACAGAGAATAGATGAGACCGAATTTTAGATCACACTAAAGTTTCTTTTCTTTCAGCTTTATTTTTAAACCTTTTCCCACAAGTCTAGCTCATTAGAGCAAGAGAACTTTAATGAGATAATGGGCACAAAGTCAATCTGGAAAGTTAAAAAACACCATTTGGTTGTCATTACTGGACTGAACTCAATTTTCGTTTTGTGTATGTTTATTAAAGTTAAGGATATCAAATATAAATGTTGATCAATGTTTGCTTCTCCAGAATTGCACACTAAAATAATGCACTTTCATAAAGTAGCTAATCCACAAGTTTCCAGTTCGTAGAGCTTTGTTTTTACTTTAGTTATTCCTTAAAAATAATCTTTTTTTTTTTTTTCCTAGAGAGTACTCAATAAGTCCTGGTACTATTAAGAGAGCCTTCCTAAAGTAGGTTTTAAAAGTAATAGCAAATTAGTGCCTTGACTCTCATTTTAAAATGTATTACTTTATGCTCATTTACTTACTGCTTTACTCTATAAATGTTTGTTGATCACGAGCAATACATGAGATCACATGAAAGTACTGCCAGGGATTAAAAAATAACAACAGTACCACTAATACCTTTACTATGACTGCTGCTATGGATAACACCGAATTACTTACGAAGGGCAAACTATACATCAAGCACTGTTCTCAGCACTTTACAGAAACTCATTTATTCCCCACAACAACCTTTAGAAGTAAGTCCTATGATTATCCTTCTTTTCATACTTGAGGAAACTAAGGCACAGGGAGGTTAAGTAATGCCCCATGTTAAACAGCTAGTAATGGGCAAAGCTAGGATTTGATTTAGGCAGAATAATTGCTACAGTTGAGTGTGTGTATATGGGTGTGTTATGTGTGTGTGTGTGTGTGTACGCGTGCACGCGCGTATGTGCTTAATAGAGGTAACAGTAGAAGAATGCTTAGAAAAATGCTGAGGGCAGAGGCTGTAGAATTCTAGCTATTGAGAGAGCCGTGGAACTGACTTGAACCATGAACTTTGAGTAGGAGCTGGATGTGCAGAGATAGAAGCTGAGCCTGGCAGCACAAGAGTAGCAAAGCAAGCTGTCCAAATTGCCTCATCTGTGGAGTATACAAATTTGATTATGGATGATAAGGCCAAGCTAGTAGATGAAACCAAATTGTAAACCAAAGAATCAGGCTAGTAAGTGTGGCTTTTGTTTAATGCCAGTGGTAAATCATTGATTTTTTTTTTTAAATATTGGGGAGATACGTTCAGAAATGTGTTTCAAAGTTTCAGTCTAATAACAATGTGTGGTTAGATTGCAATAGAGAAAGACTGACATGTGTTTAGAATAAGATTTCAATAAAAAGTCAGAAAATAGTGTTGGGGGTAGCAGTTATTACACAAAAGACAAGGGGGTGTCAGCAGAGTTTTTTGGTTTATTGTTTAGGAAAAAAATCACTCAGTACCTTATACCTTGGCATTTATAAACTAGACAATCTCAAAAAATGTTATTGAACCAAACTGACAAAATAAGAAGGCTTCTTTATTCAAATACAAGCTTCTGAGTGTCATGAGCCCACATCTTTTTTGATGCCTTTTTATAGCTTCTTAGATAAAAGCTCATTTTTGATGGTTATGTTCGGTATGGTTTCTTGTGCACATGCTATGCTTCTGTGTGAAAGATGAGTAAATCAGATCCATTTTCATTGCAGTTTTCCTCAGATGGCAAGTGTGAGTGGAGCAAACACACTTTTGCCTGATTGGAAGCACCTGCAGTTTATTTGCCTTGGTGTTGTTCCCTATTTTTTTGCCCGGACTCATACTTTACAGAGTGCTGCCCAATCCTGCTTATTTTCCTCTCACTGTAACTTTCATATCAGCTGCCACTGGGGTTGTCTTCTTACTACTCTCTGAAATTCACTACACCAGAGGCTTCTCTGCAGCTCATGTGGAATGCAGCTAACTCAAAGCCCTTCATGTAGCTGTAGATTCAGGTGGTTACAAGATACCACGTGCTGGCATAATGATTTCACAAATATGGCATGACTTATCAAAGCATGTGATTTTATTTTAAGTTTTATTCCTATTGGTAACTGAATACACTGTCTCTATCGGTTATTTCTGAGCCTGTTGCATGGACCTTCAAATCTGGGAAGATTCCTCTGAAGCAAATGTGATAGTAGTAGGGATTTTGACTTCTGCTTTTTTCCCCTGCCCACCGAGGAGTGGTATTTTAGGTCATGAGAAACAGTGATGATGCCTTTGGCAAATTAGATTCAATGCCAGGGAATAACTCTACAGTCTAAGTGCCCAAAACTATTGAAATTCACAGAAATGACATCCTAATGATTGCTTTGAAATAGGAATTACAAGTGCACTTTAGCATTTGTAATTGGGGAGCTAAGAAGAACATAACAAGGGGTCTTAGACCATCTGTAGAAGCACAGCATTACCAAGTGTGGTTCTCTATGATTTATAGGCTGAAGTAGTGAATGGACAGTAAGAACAGTCCACACATGGGGTATAATAATGAGTAAGAGTGTGAACACCTTGGAGAATAAGATTCAACTCACTGGCTTTCCCAACCATAATAATTCAGTCAACAATGTTGAAAATGTTTTCATTGGGTATATGGTCTTTCTGTGTGCTATAGAAAAAATATAAATGTAGGGCTGAGTGTGGTGGTTCACACCTATAATCCCAGCACTTTGGGAGGCAGAGGTGGGCGGGTTGTGAGGTCAAGAGATCTAGACCATCCTGGCCAGCAGGGTGAAACCCGTCTCTACTAAGAATACAAAAATTAGCTGGGTGTGGTGGTGCACACCTGTGGTCCCAGCTACTCGGGAGGCTGAGGTGAGAGAATCGCTTGAACCCGGGAGTGGAGGTTGCAGTGATCTGAGATCATGCCACTGCACTCCAGCCTGGCAACAGAGTGAGACTCCATCTCAAAAAAAAAAAGAAAGAAAGAAAGAAAAGAAAATACAACTATAGAAAAAAGTTTCTATTTTCTAAGGCAGTGTCAGCCAATGGAAAGATAATGTGAACCACATACGTAATTTTAAATTTTCCTGTAGCCACAGTTTTTAAAAATAAAGAGGGGAAGTTAATTTAAATAATATGTTATTGGACCAAATATATCCAAAATATTTTGTTTCAATATATAATCAATATCAAAATTACTAGTGAGAGAGTTCACATTCTTTTTTTATATTGTCTTCTGAATCTGGTGTGTATTTTACACTTACAGTGCATCTCATCTGAGACTGGCTGTGTTTCAAGTGCTCGGTAGGTTACATGTGGCTCATTACTACCATATTGGGCAGCACAATTCTGGGTATTTAAAAAGCCAGCTGGTATAAAAGGTTTTATATGATGACAAACGTGCATACATGTAAGATTTTTGTAACATTATCATATTCATCATTTAATGAATCAATTAGGGCAATGTTTCCAAGAGTGTGGCCTGAGAAACATCACTTTTCCTATAAGGTATTATGTAAAAAGTGGTGTGCAAGGATATAAAATCAGAAAATTCTGGGTTAAAGAAATTTTCTTCAGCCTCTCTGCTGGTGAAAACCTCAGGTGTGTCAATGCATACTGTGGATTTCCAAGAGGAGAATGTGTATACATTTCCTATTCTTAATTTGTTGTGAAATTGTTTTTTCACAGAGCATCTCTTGGGCCTAGTGTTACAAGGAATATACTGCGGAAAATGCTGATTTAAGCCTCAAATAAGTGATACAGGAATTTGAAAATTGGAAAAAGGCAAAATGGAGAGGTTCTGGGAGCCTTTTTGGGAATGTGGGCGTACCTTCAGTTAATTCTTCTCAAGTGTGTACAGCAGAACTTATTACAATATTTGGCTTACTCTGTACTTGGCTGTCTCCCCACAAATTTTAAAGTTTTTTAAAAAAGAAAGAGTCTTACATTTTTATCCCACATTGGACCAGGCACAATTATCAGCAAATATTTGTTGAATTGAATGAAACAGAAAGTTCGATACAGACCAGTGCAAAGTGGGGAACCTAAAGAGAAACAAACTTCTCTAGCCCAAGAAGAGAAACAAATCACACCAAGAAGTTAAGGTCAATGAGGAAATGACAATGAGAGCAATAGTGTCATTGTAGCAGCAAAGGGTCTCTCAGACATTCAACCTCAGAGTCATTCACAGGAGAATATCCACATTAAAGGCAAATCAAAAGAGGAGGGAGCAGTGAAGAGGTTAGATAGGGCAAGGCAGAGAATCACGTGTTGAAAGCTAATAAAAACCTCCCTTCAATGTAACCTGTGGGTGTTTCTGCCTTTAATAGAGCAATCTCTAGGTTTTTGAGAAAATCAGATCTGAGATACAAGGTAGGAGGAGGTGCACATCAGATGGGAAGGTCAAGAACCAGAGCTTAGAGAACAAACTCTAGAAAATGTACTTTTCTATCGAGATACCCCAAGAAAGACAAAGTTATGGAAATAAATTATTATCAAGACCAGCCTGGTCAACATGGTAACACCCCGCTCTACCAAAAATAAAAAAACTAGCCTGGCTTGGTGGCACACACCTATAATTGCAGCTACTTGCGAGGCTGAGGCAGGAGGATTGCTTGGACCTAGGAGGTGGATGTAGCAGTGAGATGAGATCACGCCACTGCACTCCAGCCTGGGCAACAGGGTGTGTGAGATGTCATCAAGAAAGAAAGAGAAAGAGAGAAAGAGGGAGAGAGAGGGAGAGTGAGAGACAGAGAGAAGGAAAGAAAGAGAAAGAAAGGGAAGGAAGGAAGGAAGGAAGGAAGGAAGGAAGGAAGGAAGGAAGGAAAATTTAGAGAGGAATGCCCAGAAAATTGACTTCTTTGCAGCTTTTTGTTGCTTTTCTCACACCTAGATAGGGAAAATTAGCTCATACCTCTACCTGGTAAGCCCTCTAGGAATCTAATTTCTGAATGCAGTTATAAATACAGCCCTTCACAGAGGAAGACAGAAAGGAGAAGGTAAAGCAATCTCATTTTCATCTTCCGTCCTCCTCTCCTCTACACCTAATCTGCAGTTTATATTTTTTCTTATCTGACAAATCCTCCTTTTAGAAGTAGACTTCCACCTTAGACTGAACACAAAAGAAGAGAAAGATTTCCTCCATTTCCTCCATATTCCATTACTGACAGCAATTTTTTAATGTTAGATAAAACAGAAATACGGAACAAAATTGAGTATGCTAATGAAAGTTGGGTATAGTATAGCAAAATTAATCCTGCAGCCATAATTGTAGTGAAAGACCATTCCCAGAACTTCTGGATACAATTCAGAGAATAATTTTTCCTATTCTAGACTTAGACATCAAAAAGAAAAGGCAATTTTCTTAATTCTACTCTCAGAAAGCATCTCCAGAACATTACCTCTGACCTGGCTTCCAAACACCAGACATACTCTTTCAGCTTGTCCTTCCAAAGTTTTGGCCACCCAAAGAATGCACCAGGCTGAAGATCAAAGAACTCTGCTGGTTTACACTTGGCTGCTGGGACAGCTCGGTGTTGTGCCTCTGCTGGAATTAGCACTGTCTTCATCAGAAGAGTCAGCCACAAGAATACGGCAACCAGTCATCGGAGACAGGAGGAAGTGGAGAGGATAGCCTCAGTGCAGTGTAAAAGCTACGCTCCCTGCTTCCCAATGGGAGAAATGGTTGCCATAAGAGGATTTAAGCCTGGGAGAGCCGTGGGCATCTTTTGGAGGTAGTCTTCTATCTAGAAATTGTGATCACCATTAGGTCATGATCACAAGACAGTTGTTTCAAGAAAAAAAATACTTTTCTATAGATTTTTTCTATGGTTGGGCTCCAGAATTTTAAAAACACATTCTGACTTATTATCTCAGTTGACCCTCCCAGTAAATGAAGCAAGATTGGGAGTCACTAGACTGATGGAAACTTTAGGACAGAGAGTATCCTGTTTCTCTTGTATCTGCCATCCCTAACACAGCACCTTGCAGTAGTGAGCAGTCTGTAAGTATTTGTTGAGTAAATTAATAGATACCCATTTTGCAAGTGGTGAGCCTGATTGGGAAATAATTAACAATTATGCCAAAAATAGGAAAGATGTTAAGTAGCTGAGTCAATGCTATAATCCAGGTCTTCTGATTCATTTTCCAAAGAGCCTCTAGGAAGGCTTATGGACCCAGTGAGTTTTCAAAACAGGTGGTGGTTCACCAAGTGCCTTTTTTTCTAGAATTATTCCCTCCTTCTGGCTTAGGCTCTTACTAATTTCTGAAGCCAGTTGTTCCTATTTTAAGACCCACTGACTCGCAGCCCATGATAAATAAATATGACACACCTGTCTCACCACCCGAGGACATGATACATCCTTTCCAAATCTTTTCCACTCTTCTCACGCTTTCATCCCTGTGCCCTAAGTCTCAACAGATTGTTAAGAAGATCAAAGTCAGCTGGTTTAAACCTACATCTCCAAATCCTTCTATACCTTCACAGATCCCTTCTCTAAGAGGGAGCTGTCTGTTCTCTCAGAGGCTAATCCCTCCACTTTCCTCAGACCTATTACCTCCTTTCTCCTGGGAGCCTGGGTCCACCAATTAATTATTCTTCGAACTTATCCCTTCTACTGCCTCCTTCTTCTCTGTCAGCAAACATACAAATCACCCCCATGTTAAAAAATGATATTTATCTTTGTGACTCTTGGTCATGTCTTACCATCTTTCCCTTTCCTTCTCTGTCAACAGATAGACCAGTCAGCGTGGCTTCCACTCTGACAACAGACCATTCTATATCATCTCAAATGCCACGGTGGCTCCCTAATTGCCCCTGTGGGCCTTTTCCTTAGTTAAGATGCCAATTGCTCTCAGTGTAGTTGAGCAGCAAGGCCATCACCCTCTGTCTCCCTCCTGTGCTGTTTCTGACTTCATGGTGCTGAGGAAACTCTGAATTTTCTGTCTGAGGGAAACAGGGCCACTGAAATTGTTAACAAGTGTATAATAACAGGAGGAATTCTGACTAAGTGTCATGGAGGGAAAGGGTAACTGTATTAAATGAGTAGATTATGAGGCTGTGTTTTGTTTTGGTATCCAAGAGCAGAGGAATAGAAGAAGAATAAAGAAAGAAAAAGGATGGGAAGCTGCTTGTCAGTTGCGTGTCACATGGCAGGGTTGGCTCTAGGTCTTGGGGCTGTCCACGCAAAGGGCCAAAAGAGGCAAGACACCCACTTCTCCACTATAGCGCTTGCATTTGCACCTGCTCTCAGTGAGGGTTCCCAATCCTCGTTTTCAGGGAAGTGAGGAGGAGAAGCTCAGAAAGGAGAGATCCACCCGAGTCTGTATTTCCTCAAACACCCCACATTTCAGAACCAGGAGAACTACCTACTCTAAAAACCTCTTTTGCCTATTTAATGATGCCTCCATTCTAAACTCTTTGTTCCAAAATTGGAGAGGGGGCCACTGATTTGATTACAGATTAGGTTAAAAAAATTATATCCTTTCCTTTCTTGCTACAGTGGCCAGAAGAGGCTGAGCAGATTGGAAGTCTAAAACTCCATAATAGTTTTACAAAGTAGAAGCCCCTGAATGAGAAAAAGGATCAGAAAAGGGATAGGGATACTGAAGGAAAACATCTCTAAATAAAAAATATTGGAAAGGCCCAGCCTCACTTATTGTCATCATAGAAAAGGTAGAGGAAATTGTATACAAGTATATTTCAAGTCCACCTGTCCACACACACCTACAGGCAGCCATATGTCAGACTTAGTTCCTGTGGGTGAAAATTAGGTGCCCTACCTGCCCAAATCTGAACTGATCCTCCAGAATGATGGGCAGAGCAAATCACAGAACCTGAACAGTGTCCACATTGTTTTCCTTGTCCCTTCACAGAGGACTGGTCAGTAGCCCCAATGATCCAAAAAGGAGAGGCACATTATCTCATTTCCCCTGGATACAATACTAGTTAAGAGTGGAAAGAATTATAAACAGAACATTACAGCTTCATTAAGCCCATGATGCAGGTCAAGTTTCCTGGCAGCCAGTTCTGCCCCAGGCTAGTGCTAGACATGTAGTCATTTACAGGCAGAAATAATAGAGGATTATATAGTCCTCTCTGTGCAACATGTGTGGAAGCTTTATATAGCTATTAATGTTCCTTTCCTGCAGAAAACGGTCAGATAAATATAACCAAAAGAGGGTCATTGCCTAATCCCGATGATTCAAATGGGTGCTGCAGGCCACCTCCATAAAATAATTGGTTTTCTTTTCTGGGATGCAGTTCCTTTTCATTATTAAGTAAAGAAAAGAGTTATCTCTCTGGAAAGCAAGGTTTATTTTGCTGATGAGGATTTCAGATGAATTTTAAATACTAAGAAAACTAAATTATTAAGCCTGTTGGTAGGTATAGTAATTACAATTTTTATTGATTTTGAAGATTTTTTCTTAAATTTATCTATGTCATCAAACATGAAAAGCCTTTCCATGTTTTATGAGTGCATTAGAAATACTGTCCTTTATTAATCAGAACTGGAAAAATTATATCTTTTTTACACTGTGGGATTTTATACATCCCACTCATCTGTCAATGAAGCAACACTTACTTCCATTTTTAGTAAGTTAATTATTTCATCCCTCTTATATTTTTCACCCTCTAAGTAATTGAGTCTTTTATTCAGTTTTCACACTGTTGAAAGATTTCACAGTCACTCCTCACTTGATATTTAGGAAACTCTATTTTAGGTACATTTGGTATTATCTTTTCTTTGCACTTTCAGAGGTTTCCAGTGTTGTTTTTGTTGTTTTTACTTATTTTCTATTCCTGAAAACTGAGCTTCAATTAAGACAGATAATTTGTTCTTTTTGGAGTCCTGAAATGAAGAATATAATTACATATTATTTTAAATAAATAAATACAATGTATGCCGTTCATTTTGCTGAATTTTCTTGAAACTCTCAGCAGCACTCAGCTCTAGGATTACAAGGTTTGAGCTAACATTTTTCTCCCTTTGAAAATTTTGCAAGCACAAGACACTGTAAGAACCTGTTCAGTTCAAATGTAATTCATGTAATTTAAATGCTCAGAAATTAAAAGGCTCTTTAAAACATGGATTGGAAGCAAGTAGAAAGCTGAAGGTTACCCAGCCAATTCATTTATTACCCTAAACAGGATGATAAAAGCTGATTTTGTTCCAAACATAGGTCCTAATGTCCACGAGAAAGGAAATTCATTCCATGGACAGGGAAGCCCCCACTAGACAGCTGCTTTTTCAGGATTTTTGTATTCAGGCAATTGTAGTAATCCGCTCCCTCTATGTAAGTACGGGCAACAGTAACCTCCCTTCTTCTACCTTGAAATCTAAGTTATGTCAACATTCAAAGAGTTTCAACTGCTAAAGATAAATACCCCAAAAAGGAAAAGAGGGACCAAATGCATAGAAGTGGGGCACAGAGCCTTCCTTGAGATGCTAATGAAGACAAAATAATGACATTTTCTCAATAAGTTTTAGACAGGTAATTAAGAAACTTTGACCTCTATTTCTCCAAAAGGCAAGCATTAACTAGGCCAAAATGGGCAGCCAGGCATTGTGAATATTAATATCACAAAAAGTTAATTCACTTTACAGAAGGATATTTTGCATAATGGAACACACTACAGATCTAATTAGAATATAGTTTTCTTTACTAAAATCTATTAACTTTTAAAGCACGTTTCTAAGATATAAAACAGCCATGATGACCTTTTATTAATGGTTGTTTTAATATTTTATTGTTTTTATTACAAATAATACAAAATGTGTGTAATACATCACTGCATGTTCTTTCTAATCTTGCCCCAGACATCACAGTTTGGTATATATCCATCTAGCCTTTTTATTATTATAAATATTTGCCAAGAAATGATACAATTCAATACAAACTTTTGTTTGTAACCTCCATTTTTTTACTTACAATATTATGAATATCTTTCTAGATCAGTACATGCTAATTTGTTTTTAATGTTTTTTAATGACTGAAAAAATACTGAGAATCCCTGAAGAAAGAAAAACAAATTACTCATAATCCCACCACTTAAAAAAAAAAAACATGTAAAATGCCTAGTGAACATCTGTTCTCCACCTATCCCATCATACTCAGTCACACTATGCTCTGAGGTTAAAGAGCATATAACAGTTGAGGGCATGTTCTTCAAGATTTTGCCCAAACTGGCACTGACATATTTATATACACACCTGCATACATTTGTATTTTAAAATGAAAATGAAACAATGCTATAATAGTGGCTTGCAGCTTTCTTTTTTCTCCAACTTAATATATTTTGCACATTTTTTCAGGTCAGGAGATATGAAATTACCTTCCTCTTTTAAATGACTACATAATATTTCATTTTATGAATGTACTGTTTTTATCTCTTTAGTCATTAATTGACATACATTCAGATTTTCTTATGCTTTGCTACCATAAATATTGCTACAATGACCATCATCTTACATATAAATCTTTGTATTCTTGTACTCATTTCTATAGTAAAGATTTCTAGAAATGGAATTTAAAAAAATTTTAAGTGAGAATTTTAAACTTTAATATGCTCTGCTACTTACTGTAAACAATGTATAAGTGTGCCTGTTTCCCCACAGTCTCACCAAGTAATGCTAGTTAACATCATTATAAGTTAAAGTAAAAAATATTAAACAAATGGTCATCCCAGTCCTGTGACTTAGTGACAAAAATTGCACAGGGAAATGCTTCGTTAATTTATATGTGTTGCTTAGAGCTATTGATTTTTCTTTCCAATAGCACTAATTTCAGGTTTTCTTATTTCCAAGGAGGATATCCTTACATGCCAAGAAGCTGGAAGAGAATTGAAATTTAGTACTGATAAAGTATATGTCTTAATACATATCATATATTGAACAAGGCCAACGTGACTTAAAACCTATATTTATTCAGCAGATGCTATTGTCTGTGTACTGTCTAGGTTTTTGAGGTCTTGGGGAAAATCCAAATATATTACAATAGAGCACAATAGGTCTGATAAAAGTGTTATAACACTGCAGCAAAGAGAACACAAATTCCTTTGGTCAGGAAGGGGAATGGGTGTGTTTTTGGAACCCCAAACTCTTCTCATTTGTCCAGCCAGTTACCCAAAGATTTCCAACTTATCCTAGATTATTCCCCCTCTCTTTCAGTGCTCATAACTGCCTTTTACATAGCTCTTGTATCCTGGCTCCTTACCCACCAACCTAATGCGGACTTTTATCACCTTTCCCCTGAACAATTATAATAGCCTCATAACTCACTTTCTACCTCTAGACTCACTTGTCTTCAGTTTAGCTTTTGTTTTTTTTAAGTATGCAAATCTAATTATGTTGAGATAGCCCACCCCACCCCCATCATCATTAAAATCCTCCCACCATGTCCATGGCATATTATCAGGATAAAAAATAATAAATGGCTACAGTATGTAATGTACAGCTTAATTTTATTTTATATATTACATATATGCATATGTAATAGATACCATGTGTGTAGTATGCATATGAAACATAGTACTGACTAATACCAGATAAATTCCTCAAGCTCTATAACTGCTGTTTGTTCAGAATATTTATTACCAGATAAATTCCTCAAGCTCTATAACTGCTGTTTGTTCAGAATATCTATTAAATGAAACTTATACTATCTAATTCACAGATATGTTGTATAAGGTACTAATGTGATTAGTGGCAAAGAGTAGGACTTTAATTCTAATCATGGTCACATTTATTGAGCCCTCACCATTTGTCATGCATGGTTCTAGGTTCTTTACGTGTATCCCTTCATTTAATCCCCTGAACGATTTTATAAGGCAGCCCTTCACAGAGGAGGAAACTGAGGCAACAGTGGGTTGGATTTGTACAGGGTCACAAAGACGGTGAATGGTAGAGTTAACATTTGAATTATTTAGTCTGACTCAATAGCCTCACACTTAACCACTGTGCTACTAATAATATTAGATCTGAATCCTGCTGTTCTCTTGTCATCATGCCACCCTTGTCACAACAACTCTGGTTTCCAGTGTTTTGTATTCAAGTGAGTTTCACAGGCGAACTCCACAGTGTATGACCAATGTTAGGGGTACAACAAGGGGCAGCATCTGATGCAGCATGTAAAATATGATTAATATTTTTCAGAAAAGGAATCCTGTTTCAAAAATTGATCTACTAACATAGTTGACAGTCTGAATAATGATGTGCAGGAAAATTGCTATAAATGAACAAAGGAATGGGTGTATTCACAGAATACATGAGTATAGCACATGCATAATGTATAACCTATGGAAAAAGGAAAGCTTGCAGCTAATTCAAGGTCTTATTCATTCCCAGGAGTGATTTTGTTGTTGTTGTTGTGCCAGATAGATGTCTATCATCACAAAATATTTATTTTGTTTATAATTTTAAGAAAATAGTAAATGGATGACAATTGCTTCCATATATCAGTGGTATTTTCTTTTTGTTTTTGGTCCCTGTTGCCACATATGAGTTTTTCACTAATGATCCATCGTCAAATAAATGGTCTCACGTGATTTCTCAGGTCATTGTTTTTATAACTAGTCATTGGAACAGCTGACTCAGTTATATAGATTTTTCTGGTCATGGGCTCTTTAACAGATAGTTAAAGATATGTCATCAAAAATTACTGTCTCCTCAGGAAATTAAAATTCTCTGAGATGGCTGAATTAGCTTCCATATAAGCAATGTCAACTTGTTTCACATATTTTTATAGTCAGTTTTATGAAACTATAAAAATTTGTTTGTGGAACATCTTACTATTGACAGTGAAATTAGGTAACTATTTAAAAGTGTTTGCCAAAAGTTACTTTAGTTCTGGATATCTATATGTAGAAAAATAAAACTAGACCCCATCTCTTACTATACACAAAAGTCAAATCAACATGAATTAAAGACTTATATCTAAGACTCAAAACTATGAAACTACTAAAAAAAATTTGAGGAAACTCTCCAGAACATTGGTCTGGGCAAAGATTTCTAGAGTAATTCCCCAAAAGCACAGACAACTAAAGCAAAAATGGACAAATGGGATCACATCAAGTTTAAAAGCTTCTGCACAACAAAGGAAACAATAATCAAAGTGAAAAGACAACTCACAGAATGCGAGAAAATATCTTCAAACTATCCATTTGATAAGGAATTAATAACCAGAACATATAAACTGTAGAAACAACCCAAACAACAATAGAGAAAAATCTAATCATCCAATTTAAAAATGGGCAAACAACAATAGAAAAAAATCTAATAATCCAGGTTTTTCAAAATGGGCAAAAGATCTGAATAGATATTTTTCAAAAGAAGACATAAAAATGACCAACAGGTACATGAAAAGGTGCTCAACATCATCGATCATCAGAGAAATGCAAAACAAAGCTACAATGAGCTATCATCTCACCCCACTTAAAATGGCTTTTATCCAAAAGACAGGTCATAACAAAGGGAGGTGAGGATGTGAAGAAAGGAGAACCCTTATATGCTGTTGGTGGGAATGTAAATTAGTACAACCACTATAGAGAACAGTATGGAGGTTCTTCAAAACACTAAAAGTAGAACTATCATGTGATCCAGCAATCTGACTGCTGAGTATATACCCAAAAGAAAGGAAATTAGTATATAGAAGAGATAGCTGCACTCCCATGTTTATTGCAGCACTATTCACTTTAGCCAGGATTTGAAATCAACCTGAGTGTTCATCAACAGATGAATGGATAAAGTATAGTACACATACACAATGGAGCACTATTCAGCCATAAAAAAGAATTAAATCCTGTTGTTTACAATAGCATGGATGGAAATGGGGGACATTATGCAAAATGAGATAAACCAAGCACAGAAAGACAAACTTCACATGTTGTCACTCATTTGCAGGAGCTAAAAATTAAAACAATTGAACTCATGGAGATAGAGAGTAGAATAACGGTTACCAGAGGCTGGGAAGGGTGAGGGGTTGGAGAGTGGGAAATGGGGATGGTTAATATATACAAAAATGTACTTAGAATGAATAAGATCTAGTATTTGATAGCACAAGTGACTACAGTCAACAGTAATCTATTGTACATTTTTAAATAACTGAGGGAGTACAATTGAAATGTTTCTAACACAAAGAAATGATGAACACTCAAAGTGATGGATACCCTATTTACCCTGATGTGATTATTACACATTGTATGGCTATATCAAAATCTCATGTATCCTACAAGTATTGTATATTAGTATCCTACTATATACCCATAAAAAAATTAAAACACACAATAAAGAAAAAGTTAGTTTAGTTGATCTACACCATTCTTTTTTTACTTTGCTAACTTCCAAAAAAACTTTATTTCATGGAACATAATTTGGGAAACGTATGACCTTTCTAAGAATTATTATATCATTCTTATTTCCATAAACTTTTTAGAGTACAATTAAAATAGGCTTTTGAAACTTTATGTAATACTATAGGGAAAGATAAAAAATAATGACCAACCTATTGAACAGTTTATCTTCCTAGATAGTATTTTTCCCCAATTAGTAGCCTCAGCTGTTAAACTATTCTGTCATATACACATTTCCAATTAAAAGGAACACCTGGGGCAAGGCAGAGGGACTCACTGGGAATCAGTAGTGTCTAATGCTACATCCATTTTGGTTTTGACCTGTTGAAATTGGCGAACTCGATGGAGCCTTAAAACACAGTTGGCCTTTTAAAGATAAAGCAGAAGAGCCACATAATATCTGATCTGGGCAGAATAACAACTACAAAATTCTGAAACACAGCCAGGCCTCTGTCTTTAAAGCAGTGTTAGCTCAGTTCTGCTAGGCCAGGCAAGCATATCTGATTGGGACAGCAGGATCCCAGAACAGCTATGGACCAATGCAGATATGTGACATACTCTGGAGATCAGCTTGAACTACCACAGGGCTGTGGATTGTTAAGAATCAATGGCAGAAGGCAGATCTGCTGAGCATGTGACAGAGGAGGGAAACCTGGTGACTTCAGCTGAGTGGAGAGAGGCAACCTGGGGTAGAGTCACAGCATCAGCTTTTAAAGTGAAAACTTTAGACTTAGAGAAATTTGTGATCTATAAGAACAGACTTGCCAGACTTGGCCTTGAATAAAAGAGTCATTTTGTCCTACACAGAGAATTGTGACAACTGCTTAATAGTAATGATCAAATCACAGCAACAGCATTCAAGTTCAGGAAATAATGAGCTAAAGTAAAACCAGGAGGAATTTAAGACAAGCTAAAATGACACTCTTATATCTTGACATTTCTTCAGTACACCTTATTTTATAACTGGGGCCGTGGTGTCTTAAGTTCCTCCATTAAGACAGACAACCCCTAATTTTGCATTGCATGGCAAAGATGATAGCCTGTTTTCCACAGGAAAATGCCAACACCTTACTGGGCATGCTTGATGATAACTGACAATATCAGAGCCTGAACTGATATGGCTGTGTTGGGTTCTGAACAAACTGCTTCAGAGTTTTGTAACTGATACCATATGCTTTACACAGTCCCCAAATGCAACTAGACAAAACCCATTGCCAATCTGTTTCAGATTGTCTTGTGTATTTTATGGCTAAGAACTGAATTGTAAGCTAACATTCACAGCCGGGAAGAAAAAATTGCAATTTATAAATCAGAGTCCAGTAAGTCTAAGAGACAAAGGATGCCCACTGCTTTGCAGGCGGAGGTATAGGAGAGGATCAATTGCTTTAGGCCCCACTTCCCCTGTCTCCGTTGTTTCCTCCGCTTAGAAAGCCTGTCAGCCTCCTATCCTCCTGGTGAACTTCAATATACTTCAAGTTTAAACTAAAGCATCTCGAGTTGACCATGTTCTTTTGTGCCAACACTGTGTCCAGAGCAATCTTCATTACAGCATTTATCACTCTCTACAGCAATCATGTGTTTACATATCTGTTTTCTCTTCTAGAACTCTATGAGGGCAGGGGCTATGGCAGGCTCACATAGATGTTAAACAAATGTCTGTTAAAAGAATTCATTGGAAAAAAATGAATAAATGTCATAAACTGTAAACTTCTTTGGAGAACTAAAAACACATGACAAATGAGTACTGATGATTTTCAAAATCATATTAAGGCAAATATTTTCCTTGATGACAGGCACGAATATGTAAATTTTTTTTCATTGTCTACCATGGGAATTTATTTTAAATCTTCAGTTAATAAGTGATTTCTAATGGACTATTATCCAAAAGTGGAAATTATATGAGTGACCCTGCATGAAGTGGAAAGATGCATTGAGGCTTTTTCCGGCGGGGTGCGGGGGGGATGCATTTGGCTTGATTTATGTACACGCTGGCTTAGTCTCACTTTTGACCAACTGTAAGCATTTTAAAGTGCAGCTGGTTATGTTTAAAGATGCCATCTGTAGCCATGACAAAAGAGTCTTCCCTGATGAAGATTTAATTGGTCCATAAATGTTTCACAAACACAACCTTTGTTTCTTAGTACAGTGTGTTTTGTTCTATTTTGTTTTATTTTTCAGTCTATGAAGCATGGATTTGAAGTCAGATAAACCCATGGTTCAAACCCTATTTGTTCCATTTATTTATTTTTTTTTCTTTTATTTTATTTTACTTTATTATTGTTATACTTTAAGTTTTAGGGTCCATGTACATAATGTGCAGGTTTGTTACATATGTATACATGTGTCATGTTGGTGTGCTGCATCCATTAACTCGTCATTTAGCATTAGGTATATCTCCTAATGCTATCCCTCCCCCCTCCCCCCACCCCACAACAGTCCCTGGAGTGTGATGTTCCCCTTCCTGTGTCCATGTGTTCTCATTGTTCAATTCCCACCATTAAGCTGTGTGCCTCCACGAAAAGCTTCCTCCAAACTTTCCAAACCTTTGTTTCCTCATCTATTGAATAAGAATGATAATATCTACCTCAAACAGCTGCAAAGATTCAATGCCATAGTGCATCTGAAGTTCCTACCCCGGGGCTTGGCATAACCAAGTTCTCTATAAATGGCATTTCCCTTTCTCCTTGTCAACTCTTTAGGAGACACTCTTTAAGAGTTAGGTGTACCTTATCTCTTCTTTAGCTTATTGACGGTCCTCCCGTAATTTCCGCAATTTTTAAAGAGCACATGCTTGTAGATCACAATCTATGCAATGGATACCCAAGAATGCCAATAAGATGTGACTATACAGAGCCATTACTCTGCTGTAGGAAACCTCACAAAACTGTGTTCTTACAGGTTAGAATATTCTATTGTTAATGCATTTTTACCTTCAAAAGAGCACCAAAATATGACTATCAAATTGTGCTAATCTTTTAATTTTTAATATTAATTTAGAGTTACAGAAACTTTTCAAATACTCTTCCCCAGTTTCTTCTAATGTTAACATCTTGCATGACCATGGTACATTTAGCATTCCTGAGCTATTAAACTTGGTACAATTTATTTACTTAACCAAACACCTTATTTGGATTTCACCAGTTTTTCCATTAACGTTACTTTTCTGTTCCAGGATCCAGTTTAGGACCCACATTACTTTTGGTTATCATGCCTCTTATTCTTCTCTAGTGTGTGATGATTCCACAGTCTTTCCTTATCTTTCCTGATCTAGACATTTTGAAAAGTGAAGTTCAGTTACTTTGTGGAATACCTCACAGTTTGGAATTATATAATGTTTTCTGCTGATTAAATGAAGTTATATATTTGTGGCAAGAATGCTACAGAAGTGATGTATTTCTCTTGCCAATATGATGAGGGTAGTGTTTGCTGGGTTTCTCCACTGTAAACTTACATTTTTCTCTGTGTCATTAATAAATATCATAGGATAGTGACCTTTAAGGCTGCTCCTTAGAGTATTTTATCATTATTATTAATTTTTTTGAGACGGAGTCTCACTCTGTCACCCAGGCTAGAGTGCAGTGGTGCAATCTTGGCTTACTGCAACCTCCGCCTCACAAGTTCAAGCGATTCTCATGCCTTAGCCTCCGGAGTAGCTGGGATTACAGGCATGTGCCACCATGCCTGGCTAATTTTTTGTATTTTTAGTAGAGATGAGGTGTTGCCACATTGGCTAGACTGGTCTCGAACTCCTGACCTCAAGTGATCCACCCGCCTCGGCCGCCCAAAGTGCTGGGATTACAGGTGTGAACAACTGCACCTGGCCTGTCTTTAGAGTATTTTAAAAATATTATAAACATGTATAAAAATGTGAGACTACACATAGAAAAGACCGTCATGTCATAGATACAAGTATGCTTCATAGGTTTCTAATTTTTACATTGTTAGAATATGTTTGAACTAAAAATGAATATCAACTTTTAATTTCACAATGCCATAGTAGTCTGAATGTTCAGTTTTGAAGGCATTAGCATTTCTGGGCCGAATTTAGCTCCTTTTAGCATGCTTTGAGCTTAACTGTGGATGTACAGCATGTGATCAGTGAGTAATCTTTGAAAAATTATTCAGCTCTAAGTAATTACTAGTAAAGCTTCAATAAGAGATGCAATTTATAACATTAAGACATGTAATGGGATACATTTTTTACAGCAGACCGTATTCCATATGTCACTTGGTTGCATACACTTAACCTGCATTAATAGTGGAAGGCAAGCCTTTACTCTTCTGCCATTGTGTGTGCATGTAGACTGCCAGGCCCTTTCTTCTACCCCTCTGTGTCTAATTTTCAACCATGTTCCGATGCCATACATTTATGGTTATGACAGGTGAGCTCTGCTAGTGAGAGCATATTCCAGAGAAGCCTAGTGTCCCAGCTCCATCCTTTTGGCTCTGTTTCATGTGTCAGTTGCACTCATATTTCTATCTGTTAATGCAATAAACATGTAATAAACACCTACAAGTCAGGCCCTATACTCAGTCATTAGACATAAGTGGATTAGATGAGAGACTATAAACAGTTTAGCAAGTATTTATTATTGCAACTGGAAAGTAAAGTCTATGAGCAATATAATTTTATTTTCATACATTTAAAAAACAAACATTTAAATAAAATGTAAAGAAAATTAAGAAAATTAGACTCCAAGGCCAGGGAAACTGCATACTTTATCTTGGAATATCATCCCAGATATGTGGATTGCACAGTAACTGTGATTTGAAGTTATATATTTTTAACAAAGATAAACTTTGGTTGTTGATGTAGCAAGGGTCTAGAGCACAGTTTTTAATAAATGTATTAATTGAGATTTGTCTTCATGTCATTATTTATTTGATATGACATATAATTTGAAGTAGTCCAAATCTCTTCCCAAAAAGTGTTAGTATGGGAGAATCCCACCTGACACCAATCCTTTTAATGAAATTTAACACAAAATTAAGATTCAAGGATTATCATGAAATTTAAAATTATCTTAATTTACTCATAGGCACCAGTGAGTTTTTAAAAAGATATCTTACATATTTTTTAATTATAAGCTTTTGGCCAAGTAAGTATTAAGTGGGAAGTTTGCTTCAAAAATAATAATTACCGTAATGGCAATAATAATAATAATAATAATAACAATAATAATAATACTCATATTTTCCCAATTTCACAGATAAGAAAATTAAGGCAAAAAGAGACTAAGCAACTTGCCCAAGACCACACAGCTACTAAGTGGCATAGCCTTGGCTCAGATTTGGGCCACGTAACCTCAGTCTACACTCTTAAACTCTTACCCTCTCCAACTTTCTAGATAGTTAGTTTATAGGATAAGTCGGTATAATGAAGAGTCCTACATTACAGTGATTTAAATAATATAGAGAAGTATTTCTCTCTTGTAACAGTATAGGAACGAGTGGCCCAGGGCTGGCCAGACAGTTCTGCTGTCTTGTGTGCATGGCTTCCATCTCTGGTCCAAAGTGTCTGCATGCCTTTTTGCCATCTCCCAGCCATAAGGAAAAGGAGGAGGGAAGTAAAAGGCAGGCAACCTCCTTTTGAAGGATGTGACCAGAAGTTCACTTCTGCTCACATTCTGTTATTCAGTACTTGGTCTCAGGGCCACACATATCTGCAAGAGAGGTATGGAAATGTCCTCTAATTGAGTTGCCATGTGTCCAGCTAAACCTCCTGGGTTAAAAGAAAGAAGGGGAGAAAGAATACTGGGAGGAAATTAGCCGGCTCTGCTAGAACCTTCCTCTCTGGTTTTAGATTCCCACCTACCCAAAGAGGTGGGAGTCTGTATAGAACCCCTATTCTCCCCAAAGGAGACCACCCAGTTCAGAGTCTAAGATTTCTGGGAGATGTACTGGATGCTGGAAGTTTTTCCTTGTAGTCCAGTCACCTATAGCCAAAAAGACAAATTATGTGCTATATCCACTTCGTACTCTATATGGAGAATAACCTCAAAGAAAACTCCCATTCAGATAAGAAAGGAATGGTAAATATTTGGTGGTCAGTTGTCCACAGCAATTATCATATTCGGTGGCAGGATTTACAGACTCCCTGTTCCAACATGGAATATGTTCTTTGGTTTGCTCAACTGTTACGCTTTTTGGAGTAACTCTTTTGAACATTGTATTTTTTTGGAGAGTTATTCCTTACTTATTATCTGGAGGTGGTTGTTTGAGAATATTCCCTAATTGAGAGGTTGCACAGTTTGGGTGGTTTTTATTTTTATTTTTTATCTCCCTCTGTCACCCAAGCTGGAGTGCAGTGCAGTGTCATGATCATAGATCACCTTAGACTCAAACTCCTTGGATCAAGCAATCCTCCTTTCTCAGCCTCCCAAGTAGCTGAGATTACAGGCATGAGCTACTATGCCTGGCCAGTTTTTGCCTCCTACTTTCCCCAAGGGCAGGCGTAAGACCCAGATTTGTTTTAAGGGTCAAGCAGTCAAAGGCTTTTACAAGCCAAGCTTGTGATTTCAATGGAAATATAATTCCATAAAAAATGTAGTGGACATGTATATGTATATATATTTGCATCTAGACAGCTCCATGTAAATATGCTATTCTATGTTAACTAGTTTGGCTTTTCTCTAAGCCAAGATATATCCTTGGAAGATGTCATTGTTTTATATTTCCCAGTATTTTCTATAACCATTTCCTAAAGGCATCTGTTGGCCATTTAATCATATTAAAGCATTAAATGGACTCTGGCATATGCTTCAGTTCACTGGTTAGTCTGTTTTTATTCTTAAAGTTTTGGGGGTATTCATGAAATGCTTTGGAAAGCTTGTGACAGACTTGATAGGGCATGATGTCTGACTGGTGTCTTCAACAGTTAACACAATGATTCATTCCCATATGTTCTTCTTAGTGCACTGGCCTCATCTGTATTACATGTGCCAGTACCTCACAGCACCAGAAAGCCTGTATAGAAGAATTTAATATACCACTGTGACTGGAGAAAAGTAAAACTTGTTTGTAAATGTTTGTTTCCTTCAAATTTCAAAATTCCACAGTTTAAGGGTCACTGGAGGTGTGTACCTGTGTGTGTGCATGTGTAGGTGTGTGCATATAGGTGTGTTTGTGTAGCAGTTACCAAGATATTTGGTTGGTGCAAAATTAATTGTGGTTTTTGCCAAATTTTTTTTGAGACAGAGTCTCACTCTGTCACCCAGGCTGGAGTGCAGTGGCACAATCTCGGCTCACTGCAACCTCTGCCTCCCTGGTTCAGGTGATTCTCCTGCCTCAGACTCCAGAGTAGCTGGGATTACAGGCATCCTCCACCATGTCTGGCTAATTTTTTTTTTTTTTGTATTTTTAGTAGAGACAGGGTTTCACCATGTTGGCCAGGCTGGTCTGAAACTCCTGACCTCAGGTGATTTGTCCGTCTTGGACTCCCAAAGCCCTTACTTTCAATGGCAAAAATCACAATTACTTTTACACCCGCCTAATAATTGTAGACAGGAAATGTCCACATGGTGTCCAAAACTAATGTGACTGCATCTTTTATTAAATATTCAACCCTATTAGTAGTGCCACTCAGGCATAAGATTCCCCACTAGTTACATGTTTAAGGATTACAACCTCATATGCTTTATTAGCAGACTATTTATATATGGGATAGTCCATCCATGCTGAAGTATTTATAACAGCAATTATTTTGAGTATGAGTGATCAATATCTCCTGGGCAAACCTACTTACTGCTTAACAGGTGGCAGACATCTGTTGTTTGGTGTCACCATTGTTGGCAAGTACACATCAATTAAAAGTTTTACTCATATGTGGGAGTTGAACAATGAGAACACATGGGCATAGGGAGGGGAACATCACACACTGGGGCCTGTCGGGGCACACGGGGCTAGGGGAAGGATAGCATTAGGAGAAATACCTAATGTAGATGACGGGTTGATGGGTGCAGCAAACCACCATGGCACGTGTATACCTATGTAAAAAACCTGCATGTTCTACATATGTATCCCGAACTTAAAGTATAATCTAAAAAATGAAAAAAAAAAGTTGTCTTTTAAAATCTCTGCAGCCTATTACCTATTTCCAGTCAGTACTATTTCTGCTTCAACCTACAAAAACAGGTTTGCTCCTTTGGAATATGAAATAAGTTTTTCTTGTTGTTATTATTTTGTCACTTCCAAAACTGATCTAGATTCATCAAAGTATGAGAGAACCCAAAGTAGTAACACACAGATCCAACACTATATTTCTTTGTTCACAAGTCAAAAAGAACTGAATGTTGTATCTAAGCATATAAATTCATTCTTTTGTTCATTTGTATTCATATTTACCCTTCTGGATTCCATCTGGAACCAAAACCAAAAGTGCGAGAAACCACAACGAAGGCTGCTTTCCTTGGGTTTTCTACCTCACTGGAAGTGGGCAGCATTAGGCATTTCACAGGCTTCATCTCACTAGATTTTCCAGTCCAAATTCTACAAAGGCCAGAGACTCATATATTTCTAAATGGAGAACACAGGGTGTCTTTCAGAATGGACTTCAGCAAGCAGGACCACATTGGCCCCATCCTGGCTAATTTGAAGGCCATTTAGGTTGAAAAAGAAAAAAACTTTATATTAGCTCAGAGATTTGGAATGCATGAGAAATGTAAAGAAATATTTCCAATATTAATGTCATATTAATACATTTAATTGAGTAGAACTAATTCATTTGGTGTAATTTGTTTCAATTTCCTTCCTTCCTGAGTTCCTTGCAGACTAACTTAAAATTCTTTCATAGTATAATGTATAGCCACTTTTCAGCTAATATTTGTTTAGAGAAGAAACACACAACTGTGTCACATTCTATGATGGCTCATTACTAGGTGGATTCTAATGTGTTATAAGTAAGATTATCCATTCCAAACATAAACAGCAAGGAAAGCCATAGGTACTATCCTCTACCCAACCTCAAGTTCCATTATTTTTAATAAAACTAAAACGTATTTGTAATCTCTCACTAAAACATAATAACACCCAGCATTGAAGCTTATCAATTTTTAAAGCCATATTTTTAGGAAAATTTTCTGCACAAAAAAATAGAATAACTTAAGTAGCTGTACATTTTTCTTAAAACTCAATGTAAGGTGATTACTTGGGTAAACCTTGTTCACTGCCAATTTTTATTGGAATGAATTGTAAGTGAAAGTCAAAATGTTTCCTACTCCTCAGTAAAGATGTTTAATTTTGTCCTATACTTTTAAAAGCCAGCTACTTAGTAAAAATTTTTATAAGTTTTATAAAAGGAAATAGAGTTTAGAGACTTACCTGGTAATAATTTTTAAACATAACAAAGTTGAAGAAGCTTAATTTGTTGTCACATTCAAGAACTCTGTGTCATTAGAATGAGTCAAGCATGGAAATCATGATTCCAAATTAATGTGACTCATTTCTACCCACTTCCTATCCCAGTCTCTGAGCATCGTCTACTCTGAACTTGAATGGTCATATTTTCACCCAACTCTAGCATGTTCCAGGTGCTCATCCCTCTACCTGGAACATTTACTTAACTCACTCTTATGTTTCCTTGGATAAACTATAAGCCTGCGAAACAAGATAGACAGTATTAAATGGCTGTACAGGCTGCTAGTCCTTCATAGCCCTTAGTAGGAATCAAACCTGCCAATGCCTCCATTTTGGACCTCTGGCCTCCAGAACCGAAAGACGACAAATTTAGATTTGTTCTAAACCATATAACTTATGATACTTTGTCACAGTTGCCCTAGGAAACAAATACAACTTCAAAGAGCTATCAGTTATCTTCTTTTCTATTATTCTGCTTTAACATCTTAAATAATATTTTTAAATTGTAGTTTTAGAAATACAACCGTAATTCATACTAATGGTGAAATATTAAAGCATGTAAAATAAAAAGTAAAAGTGCATTTTGCCTTTCCATCTCTGGCCTTCTGTTCTTAATCTTCTAAGAGATCCACTGTTTAGAATTTCTTGTGTATCATTCCAGAACTTATATGTTCATGATCAAATATATATACTAACACTTTATTTTACTTAAATAAGATCATGATATACATCATGTTCTGCAATTTGCTTTACTGCTTTTAATAACTTTTCTTATATATCTCTCCATATCTTCACTCTATATCCATCTTTTTTTATTATACTTTAAGTTCTAGGGTATAAGTGCACAACATGCAGGTTTGATACATAGGTATATGCCATGTTGGTTTGCTGCACCCATCAACTCGTCATTTACATTAGGTATTTCTCCTAATGCTATCCCTCCCCAAGTCCCCACCCACTGACAGGCCCCTGTGTGTGATGTTCCCTGCCCTGTGTCCAAGTGTTCTCATTGTTCAATTCCCACTTATGAGAGAGGAACATGCAGTGTTTGGTTTTCTGTCTTTGTGATAGTTTACTCAGAATGACGGTTTCCAGCTTCATCCATGTCCCTGCAAAGGACATGAACTCATCCTTTTTAATGGCTGCATAGTATTCCATGGTGTATATGTGCCACATTTTCTTAATCCAGTCTATCATTGATGGACATTTGGGTTGGTTCCAAGTCTTTGCTATTGTGAATAGTGCCACAATAAACATACATGTGCGTGCGTCTTTATAGTAGCATGATTTATAATCTTTTGGGCATATACCCAGTAATGGGATTGCTAGGTCAAATGGTATTTCTAGTTCTAGATCCTTGAGGAATCACCACACTGTCTTCCACAATGGTTGAACTAGTTTACAGTCCCACCAACAGTGTAAAAGTGTTCCTATTTCTCCATATCCTCTCCAGCATCTGTTGTTTCCTGACTTTTTAATGTTCACCATTTCTAACTGGCCTGAGATGGTATCTCATTGTGGTTTTGATTTGCATTTCTTTGATAACCAATGATGATGAGCATTTTTTAATGTGTGTGTTGGCTGCATAAATGTCTTCTTTTGAGAAGTGTCTGTTCATATCGTTTGCCCACTTTTTGATTGGTTTGTTTATTTCTTGTAAATTTGTTTAAGATCTTCATAGATTCTGGATGTTAGCCCTTTGTCAGATGGGTAGATTGCAAAAATTTTCTCCCATTCTGTAGGTTGCCTGTTCACTCTGATGGTAGTTTCTTTTGCCATGCAGAAGCTCTTTAGTTTAATTAGATCCCATTTGTCTATTTTGGCTTTTGGTGCCATTGCTTTTGGTGTTTTAGTCATGAAGTCCTTGCCCATGCCTATGTCCTGAATGGTATTGCCTAGGTTTTCTTCTAGGGTTTTTATGGTTTTAGGTCTAACATTTAAGTCTTTAATCCATCTTGAATTAATTTTTGTATAAGGTGTAAGGAAGGGATCCAGTTTCAGCTTTCTACGTGTAGCTAGCCAGTTTTCCCAGCACCATTTATTAAACAGGGAATCCTTTCCCCATTTCTTGTTTTTGTCAGGTTTGTCAAAGATCAGATGGTTGTAGATGTGTGGCGTTATTTCTGACGGCTCTGTTCTGTTCCATTGGTCTATATCTCTGTTTTGGTACCAGTACCATGCTGTTTTGTTTACTGTAGCCTTGTAGTATAGTTTGCAGTCAGGTAGCGTGATGCCTCCAGCTTTGTTCTTTTTGCTTAGGATTGTCATGGCATTGTGGGCTCTTTTTTGGTTCCATATGAACTTTAGAGTACTTTTTCCAATTCTGTGAAGAAAGTCATTGGTAGTTTAATGAGGATAGCATTGAATCTATAAGTTACCTTGGGCAGTATGGCCATTTTCACTATATTGATTCTTCTTATCCATGAGCATGAAATGTTCTTCCATTTGTTTGTGTCCTCTTTTTATTTCATTGAGCAGTGGTTTGTAGTTCTCCTTGAAGAGGTCCTTCACATTCCTTCTAAGTTGGACTTCTAGTTATTTTATTCTTTTTGTAGCAATTCTGAATGGGAATTCACTCATGATTTGACTCCCTGTTTGTCTGTTATTGGTGTATAGGAATGTTTGTGATTTTTGCACGCTGATTTTGTATCCCGAGACTTTGCTGAAGTTGCTTATCAGCTTCAGGAGATTTTGGGCTGAGCCAATGGAGTTTTCTAAATATATAATCATGTCATCTGCAAACGGGGACAATTTGACTTCCTCTTTTCCTAACTAATACCCTTTATTTCTTTCTCTCTCCTGATTGCCCTGGCCAGAACTTCCAACACTATGTTGAATAGGAGTGGTGAGAGAGGGCATCCTTGTCTTGTGCCAGTTTTCAAAGGGAATGCTTCCAGTTTTTGCCCATTCAGTATGATATTGGCTGTGGGTTTGTCATAAATAGCTCTTATTATTTTGAGATACATTCCATCAATACCCAGTTTATTGAGAGTTTTTAGCATGAAGGCTGTTGAATTTTGTCAAAGACCTTTTCTGCATCTATTGAGATAATCATATGTGTTTTTGTCATTGGTTCTGTTTATGTGATGGATTACCTTTATTGATTTGTGTGTGTTGAACCAGCCTTGCATCCCAGGGATGAAGCCAACTTGATCGTGATGGATAAACTTTTTGATGTGCTGCTGGATTTGACTTGCCAGTATTTTATTGAGGATTTTCACATGGATGTTCATCATGAATATTGGTCTGAAATTCTCTTTTTTTCTTATGTCTCTGCCAGGCTTTGGTAGCAGGATGATGCTGGCCTCATAAAATGAGTTAGGGAGGATTCTCTGTTTTTCTATTGATTGGAATAGTGTCAGAAGGAATGGTACCAGCTCCTCTTTTTACCTCTGTTAGAATTTGGCTGTGAATCCATCAGGTCCTGGACTTTTTTTGGTTGGTAGGCTATTAATTATTGCCTCAATTTTGGAGTCTGTTATTGGTCTACTCAGAGATTCAACTTTTTCCTGGTTTAGTCATGGGAGGTGTATATGTCCAGGAATTTATCCATTTCTTCTAAATTTTCTAGTTTATTTTCATAGAGGTGTTTATAGTATTCTCTGATGGTAGTTTGTGTTTCTGTGGGATCGGTGGTGATATCCCCTTTATCATTTTTTACTGTGTCTATTTGATTCTTCTCTCTTTTCTTTTTTATTAATCTTGCTAGCAGTCTATAAATTTTGTTGATCTTTTGAAAAAAACAGCTCCTGGATTCATTGATTTTTTGAAGGGTTTTTGGTGTCTCTATCTCTTTTAGTTCTGCTCTGATCTTAGTTATTTCTTGCCTTCTGCTAGCTTTTGAATTTGTTTGTTCTTGCTTCTCTAGTTCTTTTAATTGTGACATTAGGGTGTCAATTTTAGATCTTTCCTGCTTTCTCTTTTGGGCATTTAGTGCTATAAATTTCCCTCTACACACTGCTTTAAATGTGTCCCAGTGATTCTGGAACACTGTGTCTTTGTTCTCATTCGTTTCAAAGAACATCTTTATTTCTGCCTTCATTTTGTTATTTACCCAGTAGTCATTCAGGAGCAGGTTGTTCAGTTTCCATGTAGTTGTGCGGTTTTGAGTGAGTTTCTTAATCCTGAGTTCTAACTTGATTGCACTATAGTCTGAGAGAGAGTTTGTTGTGATTTCTGATCTTTTACATTTCCTGAGGAGTGCTTTTGCTTCCAATTATGTGGTCAATTTTAGAATAAGTGCTACGTGGTGATGAGAAGGATATATATTCTGTTGATTTGGGGTGGAGAGTTCTGTAGATGTCTATTAGGCCAGCTTGGTGCAGAGCTGAGTTCAAGTCCTGGATATCCTTGTTAACCTTCTGTCTCATTGATCTGTCTAATATTGACAGTGGGGTATTAAAGTCTCCCATTATAATTGTATGGAAGTCTAAGTCTCTTTGTAGGTGTCTAAGGACTTGCTTTATGAATCTGGGTGCTCCTGTATTGGGTGCATATATATTTAGGATAGTTAGCTCTTGTTGCATTGATCCCTTTACCATTATGTAATGCCCTTCTTTGTCTCTTTTGATCTTTATTGGTTTAAAGTCTGTTTTATCAGAGACTAGGATTACAACCCCTGCTTTTTTTTTGCTTTCCATTTGCTTGGTAAATATTCCTCCATCCCTTTATTTTGAGCCTATGTGTGTCTTTTCACGAGATGGGTCTCCTGAATACAGCACACTGATGGGTCTTGACTCTTTATCCAATTTGCCCTTTTGTTTCTTTTAATTGGGGCATTTAGCCCATTTACATTTAAGGTTAATATTGTTTTGTGTGAATTTGAGCCTGTCATTATGATGTCAGCTGGTTATTTTGCCTGTTAATTGATGCAGTTTCTTCCTAGCATCAATGGTCTTTACAATTTGGCATGTTTTTGCAGTGGCTGGTACCAGTTGTTTCTTTCCATGTTTAGTGCTTCCCTCAGGAGCTCCTGTAAGGCAAGCCTGGTGGTGACAAAATCTCTCAGCATTTGCTTGTCTGTAAAAGATTTTATTTCTCCTTCATTTATGAAGCTCAGTTTGACTGGATATGAAATTCTGGGTTGAAAATTCTTTTCTTTTTTTTTTTTTTTTTTTTTTTTT